>NW_026015640.1:0-147282 GCF_020379485.1 Brassica napus
TTTTCTTTATGAATGCACGCAAGAGTGTTCCAAGAGTCCTATTAACTACTTCAGTTTGTCCATCAGTTTGTGGATGACAGGTAGTAGAAAACAAGAGTTTAGTACCTAGCTTAGACCAAAGAGTCTTCCAAAAATAACTAAGAAACTTAGTATCTCTATCAGAAACAATAGTCTTAGGCATGCCATGTATGCGCACAATCTCTTTAAAGAACAAGTTAGCAATATGCAATGCATCATCAGTTTTGTGACAAGCTATGAAATGTGCCATCTTTGAGAACCTATCCACAACCACAAAGATAGAATCCTTTCCAGTCCTAGTTCTAGGCAAGCCAACAATGAAATCCATAGATATGTCATTCCAAGGATGATAAGGTATAGGGAGAGGAGTATACAAACCGTGAGACTGAACCTTAGACTTGGCTTGTTTGCAAGTTGCACATCTCTCACATAGTTTCTCCACATCTCTTTTCATCCGAGGCCAAAAGAAATGATCCTGCAAAGTTTTAAGAGTCTTTGCAATACCAAAGTGACCCATGAGACTTCCTCCATGAGATTCCCTAACAAACAAGTCTCTCAAAGAACAGTTAGGCACACACAATCGATTATCATAGAAAAGAAAACCATCATGCCTAAAGTAGTGTCCCTCAGCAAATTTCTCACAAGAGTTGTAAGCTTCTTTAAAATCAGGATCATTCTCATACATTCCTTTAATCTGCTCAAATCCTAATAGCTTAGCATCAAGAGTGTTCAAGAGAACATACCTTCTGGATAGTGCATCAGCAACTATGTTTTCCTTACCTTGTTTATACTTGATGACATAAGGAAATGTCTCAATGAACTCGACCCACCTTGCGTGTCTCTTGCTGAGTTTGTGCTGTCCTTTGAGGTATTTGAGAGACTCATGATCTGTGTGTATGACGAACTCTTTAGGCCAGAGGTAGTGTTGCCAAGTCTGCAAGGCTCTCACCAAGGCATATAGTTCTTTATCATAAGTTGCATAGTTGAGGGTAGCTCCTCCAAGCTTCTCACTGAAGTATGCAATGGGTCTCTTCTCCTGCATCAATACAGCACCAATTCCAATTCCTGAAGCATCACATTCTATTTCAAAAGTTTTATTAAAATCAGGAAGTATAAGAAGAGGGGCATTAGTAAGCTTCTCTTTAGGCATTGAAAGGCAAGTTCTTGTGCTTCTCCCCACTTGAATCCGACTTCTTTCTTGATTACTTCAGTCAAGGGAGATGCTATGGTGCTGAAGTCTTTCACAAAGCGCCTATAGAAACCAGCAAGTCCATGGAAGCTCCTTACTTCACTCACTGTCTTAGGAATTGGCCATTCTCGTATAGCTCTTACTTTCTCTGGATCAACTTTAACCCCATCTGCACCCACAATAAAGCCTAAAAAGACCAAGTGATCCGTTCCAAAAGTACACTTCTTAAGGTTAGCAAAAAGAGATTCCTTTCTAAGCACATCAAGAACAGCTCTAAGATGTTCTATATGATCATTAAAGCTCTTACTGTATACAAGGATGTCATCAAAGTATACCACAACAAATATGCCAATGAATGATCTAAGAACATGATTCATTAATCTCATGAATGTACTAGGTGCATTGGTTAATCCAAATGGCATGACTAACCACTCATATAGACCATGTTTAGTTTTGAATGCAGTTTTCCATTCATCTCCTTCTTTCATCCTAATCTGATGGTATCCACTTTTCAAATCAATCTTAGAAAATATGCAAGAACCATGCAATTCATCAAGCATATCATCTAATCTAGGAATAGGATGGCGATACTTTACAGTGATATTGTTGATGGCTCTGCAATCAACACACATGCGCCAGCTCCCATCTTTCTTGGGCACAAGTAGCACTGGAACAGCACAAGGACTCATGCTCTCTCGGATATGCCCTTTCTCCATCAGTTCCTCTACTTGCCTTTGTAGTTCTTTGGTCTCCACCGGATTGGTTCTGTATGCTGGCCTATTGGGAAGTGTAGAACCGGGCACAAAATCAATTTGGTGCTCAATCCCTCGCACTGGTGGTAGTCCATTGGGACTATCTTCTGGAAAAACATCTTGATATTCCTGTAAAAGATTGACAAGTTCACTCGGATACTCCGGTGCAATGTTAGTAGTGGTCAAGAGGGATTCCTTATAGATAAACAAAAGGATAGGAAGGTTAGAGCAGAGAGATCTTTTAACATCACCAGACTTGGCATAGAAGTTTAGTTGCTTTGTTGATTCAGCGGGAAGATCTATCTCTTTCTTCTTTTGTAGCTGAAGCTGATCAACCTGAACTTCCTTAGGAGTCATAGGCACAAGAACTGTTTTTCTCCCTTTAAACTCAAACGTGTGCTTGTTGGCATACCCATCATGTATCACACGTCTATCTGATTGCCACGGCCTTCCAAGGAGAATGTGTCCAGCTTCCATAGGCAACACATCACAAAGAATCTCATCTTCATATTTACCAATGGCTAAGGGAACCATAACCTGAGTAGATACTCTCATCTCGCCCTCTTCATTGAGCCATTGGAGCCTATATGGTTTAGGATGCTTCTGGACCTTCAAACCCAACTTTTTAACCATAGTCTCACTCGCAACGTTGACACAACTGCCTCCATCCACAATAAGACTACAGACCTTTCCTTGCACTAGACATCTAGTATAGAAGAGATTCTCTCTTTGCTCCATTCTTCGGTCTTGCTTTGAAGACTCAAGGTTCTTCTAGCAACTAGCAACCTTCCAGCAACCGGGTTGGCAACATACTCCTCTTCTGAACTGTGATCTTCTTCGGCCTCTGTCTCATCATCAGCAGATTCATATTCTCCATTGGCATGAAGGATCATCACACGTTTGTTGGTACACTCATTAGCATAGTGCCCACGTCCTTGGCACTTAAAACACTTCACATCTCTTGCACGCGAGCTTGTAGCTTCCACTTTCCCTTATCTTTGTTGTAGATGCTACTAGACTTGGCTTCTTCTTTTGGCTGTGGCTTGCTCTCCTTTTGATAGCTCGGTTTATCTTCCTTAGAGGTCTGGTATCTATTGGAACCATAGCTGCCACGCGCATGACTTCTTCTCTTAACTTGTTGCTCCACCAAGATAGCTTTGTGTAGCATCTCCTCTATTTCCAAGTAGTGTTGCATCTCCACTCTATCTTGTATCTCACGGTTGAGTCCACCAAGAAATCGTGCCATGGTAGCTTCACTGTCCTCAGATACACAAGCTCTTAGCATAAGCAACTCCATCTCTTGAAAGTATTCCTCTACAGACTTTGATCCTTGTGTGAGCAGTCTCAGCTTTTGATGAAGATCACGGTGATAATGGCTTGGTACAAACCTCTTGCGCATCACAGCTTTCATCTCTGCCCATGTTTCAATGGGAAATTCACCATTGCGCCTCTTGTTTGTAACCAACTGATCCCACCAGCTCAATGCATAGTCATTGAACTCGGTAGCAGCTACTTGAATCTTCTTAGTCTCTGAGTAATGCTGACAGTTGAAAACGAGTTCGATCTTCTTCTCCCACTCAAGATAGGCATCTGGATCAGCTTTACCATGGAAAGGAGGGATCTTAAGCTTTAACCCTGATAGCTCATTGCGTCTATGCCTCCGGCCCTCATGATCACGTCGAGATCTTCTACTGCTACGTCTTGAACCGGAGCTATGGCTACTTCTCTCATAGAAGTTATCAGTCTCTTCTGATCCAGCATGCTCACGCTGACCTTGTCTGTTTCTTCTTGGCTCATGTCTTGAACCAGATGCTTGTCCTTGCCCATCATGCGGTCTCTGATCATACTTCTCTTCTAGTAACTTCACCATCGCTTCCATCACTTGTTTGGTGATTGCTTCTTGCAGCAATCTATTCCTTCGCACAAAGGTTTCATCATCCTCCTCAGACCCCATTGCTTCCTGATACACGAAAAACTTGAACCAGTAAGTAGTTCAAAAGAAATCAGAACTCAAGATTCAAAGAAACAAAGTATTCAAACAAAGCGGCAAATGAAGATACTTGATCAACACGCGACGATTTGAATTCTATCTTTTCGAAATTGAAACAATAACAGATCAGATTCAACGGATGATGAAATGAGATAATCGAATCCTGATCTATGATTCTAACAACAGATCGAGTCACACAATCACAAGAAACTTTCGGATCAAGTAAAACGATAACGTAATCGACAAGAATGTGAAAAGGTTTTTGTTCAAAACTTGATCGAAATTCTTAGATCTATCAATATGAGATACGAAACAATCAGATCTAGCAATCCTGATAGTGAAACAAGCAGATCAAATGAGAATAAACACACAAGAACCGATTGATCAACAAAATATGAATCGACAAAGAGTAGATCTTAAGAAATCGCAAAAGAGAAATCGAAACTCCCCTTCCAGAGTGCTCTGATACCACTTAATGAGATCCTAGGACCCTTCTCTGGATGGTTTGGATAGATCCTTGCATAAACGAATCAAAGACTCAAGTTTATCAAGGCTGTGGATCGAATGGTGACACAAGAGGCTGCGGAAAGGCTCCTTGATACTCCTAGGCTTAGATCGGATATGACACACCTTTCTAAAGCCCTTGGGCGTTGGATATTACACACCAACAGACTGGATACTACTCACCAGACACTCTCTTAACTCGTGAAAGCAAGGGAGAAGAAAACACAAGGTTTAAACAAAAGATAACTTAGATTAGAATGAGGGTTTGTGATACACTTAAATAGAGAGATCCTTGTACATGCACAAGGTCTCGAAAACATAAGAAAACTTAAAGGAACAGGCTCCACACGGTTTCAAAGTAATAACACAACACTTAGACTAAAACATAATATAAGATAGATGATGAAGTCGGTCCAAGATGCCTTAGGCCGAGTTGCATCCAAGATACATCAACTAGGAATGTGTAAGTGAACTTGATACCTCATTAAAAACCTTGATTAGAAAACCCAGTGGGACAAAACTAATCAAGGGAAAAAGAGTATACCAAGCCACTTGCCTAGATGATGATCAGCTTGATGGTAAGATCACATGAATGGTGATGAGTGTGTCTTGGTGGCTCAAGCTTCTACCAAGACAGTCTTCTTGCTTCTTAGAGATCTTCAGTATGTTTCCAACGGCTTCCTTGAGTCTCCTTGTCATTGCACGAGTGATAGGACCTGTGGGAATGGCTAAGACAGCTTCCTCTTCAGCTAGTGTATCTTTAGTCTCTCCTTCTTCATCTTTATCAACTAGCTGGTCCATGATCATATCAGCTTGGAACCTTGAAGAAGCTCCCTCATTAAAAACCTTAGCAAGAAAACCCATTGGGACAAAACTTGCTAAGGGAAAAAGAGTGGAGTTTCTACAAAGCTTAGGGATTGGCCAGTGAGCCTAAGGAACTTCAGATTCATCATGGTGGAGTCCTTAGGCTCTGGATCGTGGCCTAATAGGTATAGCAAGTATGAATCACCATAACTTGCTATCCTTGAGCACAAGTAGCCGGCTGGATCATTTTGTGGCCGGTTTAGGGTCTCCCCCTCTCAACTGGCTTCAAGCCACCTTAGGAAGGCAAGGAAACGACCAGACCATCTTCTCTGAACCCCCAGCAAAGTTACTTGTTCTTTAGAACTTGGCTTGACCTCTTCATGGACCATAGACCGACCCGGTTTGGGTCTCCCCTTCTCAACTGACTTCTTTGGCCATCTTAGATAGGCTAGGACACGACCGGATCATCATCATCATCTTCAGTGAGGCTCAAGCTTATTTTGGTACCTGATACATCATTCTAAATTTGCATCAGTTCTTAAGGAAATGCACTCATCACATCAAACTCAATAATATAAAGTATAAGGACAATCATGAATGTATTGAGATGAGTTTAAGGTGCTTCCCTTTCATAAGAATGGTGAGGCGTGGACTCCAATTGAATTCCACTTGGTAAGACACAGTCCGGATTATGGAAGCTCAATCACACACTTGGAACTGAGCTTCTTTGATCCGGTTGGTACTGAGTAATGCAAGAGTGAATCCACCACTTGCAAACTCCAATTTTGATCGGAGGTGAGGCAATGAACGACTTGGATTGGCGCCAGTTGCTTCACTGTCAAATCACCTTTGAGCTTCTTCTTATGACCTGAGCTTGTCTCCCCCTTTCTTCTGGCTTCTTGCCTCCATTTAGGGGTTGAGACAAAGCTTGTCTTTGTTCATGAGCTCAATAGGTACCTGATTCAATCATCCAAAAAATGCATGTATCAATTCTCAAGGGGCAAACCTATTCACTCATAAGAATAATAATGGTTTTAGGTACTTCCCTTGCATCAGTTTGTTGAATGTTGGTGAGGATTACTAAGCACTTGAATCCTCCACGCCATTCCTTCTCTCAACCAGCCTTTGCATTATTCTCTTGAAGTTTCAACATGTAGGGGGACTTTGCAACTCCATAATTTGCCACCATCATGTGATTGCTTAGCCAAGAATGTCCCTGATTGAATAATCCTTGCATCTGGCTGGTAAGAACAGTGAGGAGTGACAGCTTCTTCAGACTGATCACTTAAGTCCTCTTTTAATTCGCCAACCTCTTGCTGGTCTTCTATGAGGAAATGGGACACTGGATACAGTAAGCTTCATGGATCTTTTGGTAGCTCACTGATATTCCCCTCCTCAAGCTTGACTGAGTATAGTGACAAGCTTGAACGTGAGCTTCAATGAGTTTTGAACTGGGAGCACAACAATACCAACATCTGCGCTTAAGCCAACCAGTTCACCATTTGCCTTCAGCTCCAATGTCTTTGGACCACCAGTCTCCTCATGACTTAGGTGATGGCCTTCCTTGTGAGTCTCTTGAACCAGGAGCACAACAGCTCCTACGCCTGCGCTTAAGCCAACTGATTCCACTCACAAGGTATCTTTACATGGTCAGGACTAAACACCTTGACCCATGCCTCTGACCACCGGCCACTCTTGGCTTAGTGATGGCCTTTTCTCTTGAGTGCACCTCCTGTACATCCTCTTGGCATCAGGTAAGTCACTTCTGAGCAGTTTCTCCAATTCTCCAACATCCTTTCTATCTTCAGGGTAGGAAATGGGCAGACACATAGATAGGATTTGGGACTGGGCAATCTCCACGGTTCAGGAATATCCATCTTGGGAGGCTCTGAAAAACGTGGGCAATGCCTTCTTCTTTGTCTTAGTTTGATGATGGACAGAGATCACCTCTTGTGTACCTGAAACATCACTCAAACTCCAGCAAGAATCAGACCACACACACTAGGATCAGCCCTTGATAATTCACCAAGTCTGATCCCAATGTTTTAAGAGAAAGAAAATATGCAATGAACAGAATCTAAACAACTCATTCAGTTCAACTCCATGCATACTAAACATCACTAACTGCTCAGGTATGATAACTCATCAATAACAAGGCAATTAGGCTCTTTTTATGAATTTTAAAGACAATAAACAGAGACTAAACAACTCATCTAATCATCTTGAACAATATATATATAATGCAATACAAGATCAGGAGACTCTCCTAGACCTCTATCAATGCAACAAGACAATGACAGTAGCTAAACAAATCGCCTAGCACAATACAAACAGAAACAATTAATCTAGGACAGGAACTAGACAATACCATGCTAGACAACTCCTCGAAATAATTTAAGAAACAGAGCAACACACACAATTTAAGTATCATGGGACAGGAACTAGGTTCAACAACTCTAGCAACTTGAACCTGTCCCAAGGATACCAAACACACCACTCAACACAACCAGACATAACTACTCAAGCTCTTATTAAAGGTAGGAGGTTAACTTACAAACAAGGAACCTGAGCTGGTTCCTTGAACCTCCAAGGCACACTGTTCACTTGAACTTGACAGATTTGGAGTTTGGGATCTCTACCCCACGCCATTTCCTTGTGTGTGCTTTCCCTTTAGACCACTCATGCTTAAGACCCCTCCTTTCTTCCTGATTACCAGGCGCCACCTTCTGGCACACAGTGAGAGACTCCATTTTGGGAAGAACTTGAAAATCACTTGTACAGACTTGGTTTGGAGCATTGCTTGCCAAACAGCTCCAAAACCTTCTTTCTCCAAGAGATCTCTTCAGGCTGAACAGGAGAAAGGATGATAGACCTTGGGAAGTCTCTGGACACGCCATGTTTAGTCTTCTTCCTCTTGAAGAGATTGAACAGCTGGCTGGACAGAAACTCTCCAATGATTTGAAATAACAATGAGGATGAGCCTATGCTTGAATTGTGGAAGCTTTGAGTTTCAGATACTAAAGACCTCCTTTATCTTGAGTTCTGGTGAGTCTCTTCCCTCCTGGAAAAGCTTTAGACCAGAGGATACAAGGATGAACAGAAACAGAGATTTTTGAAGAGAAGTATGAACTGTAATAGATTTGCGGAAGCTCTATGGATTCTCAGGAGCTTGGAGCTCTGATACCATGTGAGAATAGACAGATTATGATGTGTGAGTGTTGTTTAGAACAGAGAGTGGTCGGATTGAAGGAGAACAGAGTGAAGACAGTAAGTGAGAATTAAAGAGACTGCAATGGAGAATAAGAGAGATTAAGTGAGATTTGAGAGAGTATGAGAGAGATTCTTGTAACCAGAGATTAGGAGAGTATAAGAGACTTGAGAATGGTGAAGAAGAAAGGGGAAACTCCCCCATTCAGCTTAATTTCGTAATGGTTACAATGGGGTGGCTTTATAGCCAGATTACAAGTTGCAAGTGATTAAACAATTGTTAAAGTACAGATTTACTAAACTAATATTATTGTAGGGTTTCTGATGGAGCCAGGAGGATGCAGCCAAGGAGAATCTCGACCAGAGGGAGTAGAGAGTGACAGGAGAGAGAGATGGGCACAGTCTGGTTGGGTGAAAGTGACAGCAGGTTCATCTCCTTATGCACATGTGACTTTTATCTTAATTAATTCTCCAACTTGCCAGATCTCTCTCCAACGGTCTCATACTTAGTTTAAACTTCAAATATGCTTCAGAAAGCTCAGCTGGACGAGTTCCCCACTTGCCTTGACTTCCAAGACACTCTAGGTTAGGTTTGGTTACTTGCAAGCCAAAACTGTACGGACAGATTCAAATCTGCTTGTTCCGGATTTGCTTGCTCTTGAAGCTTGGTCTCTTCATCAACTCCAGCTTCTTACTTCTTCATTCCAACATGATGGACCTTTGGCGCCTGCATATGCTGACTCACTTGGTTCACAGCAAAACATATATCTGGTCTGGTGATGGTCAAGTAGATCAGCTTGCCAACCATCTTCCTGTATAGCTTAGGATCTTCAAACAGCTGCTTCTCTTCAACCTCCCCCTCACGCAGAACTTTATATCCCTCCTCAAGGGGTGTCTTAGCTATCTTTCCTCCAAGCACATCAGTCTCCTTCAACATATCCATAGTATACTTCCTTTGAGACATAAACAAACCCTCCTTTGATCTGCATATCTCAATGCCCAGAAAATACTTCATCTCTCCCAAATCCTTGATGTCAAACACAGATTTGAGAAACTCCTTAGTAGCCTGAATCCCTGCCTTATCACTTCCTGTGATAATCAAATCATCCACATACACTAGAATCACAATGCTCCCTGAAGGTCCTGTCAAGGTGAAGAGAGTGTGATCTAGTTCAGACTTCCTAAAGCCTCTCCCATTGAGTGTTGTACTCAGCTTCCTGTACCAAGCTCTAGGTGACTGTTTCAACCCATATATTGCTTTCTTCAATCTCAAAACATTCCCTGGCTTTACTAGATGCTCAAGACCAGGAGGTGGATGCATGTATACTTCATCTTCAAGTTCACCTTGCAAGAACGCATTCTTCACATCCATTTGCCACAAATCCCACTCCAAGTTTGTTGCAATAGATAAGACAATTCGAATTGTGTGAAGCTTGGCCACTGGTGCAAAAGTATCAATGTAATCTTCCCCATAAGTTTGTGTAAATCCTCTTGCAACCAGCCTAGTCTTGCGCCTATCTATCTCCCCATTTGCAAGGTACTTGATGGTGAAGATCCATCTGCTTGAAACTGCCTTCTTCCCTTTAGGTAACTCACTCTCATACCAAGTATCATTCCTGATCATTGCATCCCTTTCATCTCCTACTGAATCTCTCCAAACCTTGTGCTTCATAGCTTCTTCATAAGATCTTGGTATCTCATTCTCATCCAAGTTACACATAAACACCATGTGCTCTTCTGGAAACTCAGCAAAGGAACACACAGCTTGAGAGGGATGCTCCACAGCCTGGGCATTGTAGTACACTCTCGTGTTTACCCAGTTGGAAGGATCCCTCCTTATCCTTGTGCTCCTCCGCAAGGTCTCAACCTGTTCTTCAGCCTGAACATTCTCTTGTGCTTCCTCTCTTAAACCAGTAGGTTCTCCCTGCTCATTTCCAGTAGGTTCTCCCTGCTCATTTCCACCTGACTGAGCTCCACTCTCTACTTCATGTGTCTCCTCCTGATCATGCTGACCTGAATCCTCTTGGTTATGCTCCTGCTCCCCTGATTCAGATCCATTCCCCCTCTCATGATCAAGAGGAGTTGTTCCTCCAGCTTCTCCAGCTTGATTAGAAGGTCCTGTTCTTCCTGGTTCCTGATCTTGGGATAATCCTATCCCTAGCCTCTCCAACAACACCCTCAATGTTGTTGCCTTCTCTGATGGAGCTCGGGACAGATCCTCTAGGTCTTCCCATTTCTTCTCCTCATAATACCCTTTAGACTCAACAAACTTCACTTCTCTAGATACCATAACCCTCCTAGTTATTGGATCATAACATTTGTAGCCTTTCTGAGTGATTGAGTACCCAATGAACATAGCTTTAGTACTCTTTGCTTCTAGCTTGTTCCTTCTTTCTCCGGGAATCATCACATAACATAAGCACCCAAAGACTCTCAAATGATCAATGTGTGGCTTGGCCTTGTTTAATACTTCAAAGGGAGACAGTTTCTTCAATACACGGGTTGGCACTCTATTGATGAGATAGCAAGCAGTCTGAACAGCATCACTCCAAAACCTCTTAGGGACATTCATGTGGAACATTATTGATCTCGCAACCTCCATCAAATGTCTGTTCTTCCTCTCAGCCACCCCATTTTGTTGTGGTGTGTAAGGGCAGCTAGTTTGTTGCACAATCCCATGCTTTGCAAGATGACTCTTGAAAGCATTGCTAGTGTATTCTCCTCCATTATCAGACCTCAGAATCTTCACAGTGGCATTGTACTGGTTAGTAACATATGCTTGGAAGTTCATGAAGGCTTCCAGGACTCTGTCTTTGGAGGGAATCATGGTGATCCATGTGTACTTGGACTTCTCATCAATGAAAGTCACAAAGTACTTATGGCTGTCTCTAGACATACAGGGAGCTGTCCACACGTCTGAATGCACCAGATCAAAGCAATTCTCATATATGGTTTCTGATGTTGGGAAGACAGTTCTACAGTGCTTTCCAAGTATACAAGCTTCACACTCCAAGTGATTGAACGCCATACTTGGTAGAATCAGTTCAATTGCCTTGGCATGAGGATGTCCCAGCCTTGCATGCCATGTGAGATTATCACACCTATCCGTTGTGCTGCTTAAACACACAGACTCCACAGGACTAGGCGCCTCAGTTGTTTGGAGATGATAGAGCTGATGCTTGCTGTCTCCTCTGCCAATAACTCTTCCAGTCTTCAAATCCTGGAACTCAACTTCATTTGGTCTGAAAACCACTTGACAATCCAGATCAACTGTAGCCTTCTTAACTGAGATTAGATTGGATGTAAACTGAGGTAGGTAGAAGGCAGTGGAGTTCTTCTCAAACAGCTTGAGGTTTCCCACTCCTTCTATTGGGATCCTGGTACCATTGGCTATCATGACACTCCCTGTTGCTGCTTTAACCTCACTGATTAGTCTCTTGTCACTGATCATGTGGTGTGTTGCTCCAGAGTCAATGATGATGGGTTTAGATGTGGATGCTTTGGCAGGAGCACCCAGACTCCGGGTCGTAGCCAAAGCATACACATGCTTAACCAACTCATCCCATTCCTTCTTTGTCACACACTCATCTGCCCTCTTGGTATCCATTCCTCTCATATCCGCACTGTCTCCTACTGTTTCTCCCATGTAAGCTGAGTATGAACACTCTCCTATAACCATCTGCTGAAGTACATCCTTGATTCTCTTCAAGATCACACTCATCCTGTCACTCAAGTGCTCAGACTCGCTATCCTTTCTCCATGCCCTTCTCTTCATTAACCACTCCTTAGAAAGTTTTCTCAACCTTCCCCTCTTACAGCTTGTACCTCCCTTCCATCTTTCTGGCTTCCTGTTCATTTCCCACACATCACAAGTATATTTAACAAGCTCACATACCTCTTCCATAAGGAAGCTGAAGATCACATCTTGCTTCCTCCTTTCTTGACACCATCTCGGATTTGATGTGTGTGTCTTCACCACATCTAGCTCTGACCATACTTCTCTCAGCCTTCCCACAAGCTGATAACACTCATCCTTTCCTTGTCTCAAGCCGCGGATCACCCCTCTGTCCTCAACGACTCTCACAAGCTTGGACTTGCCTAAAGTTGCTTCAATCTCACTCTTTGTAGTGTTTCCTTGAACAACTTCATTTCCCAGCTTCAGACCTCTTGTCTGACCTTCTTCAGTAGCCATTTCCATGAAAGGTTTCCCCTTTCCATGACTACTCCATAACCCACAGCTTTCCAAAGCTCTTTTGGCCCACCTTGACCACTCGCCATGCCTCTCCTCTTCAGTCTTCACAGTTGACTCAGGTCTGTGCTCCATTTCCATGTTGAGATGATTTGGATTCACCAGAACCTCTCACGCCACCAAGATAATGAAACCCAGAAGTTAAGAACACCAAGAACACTCAAGAACACTCAAGATTTTTAAGAAAAAGGAATCACACTCTCCCACTTTGCGCAACCTGGCTCTGATACCATATACACTTTTGTGTATTAGAGCATGATTCAACTAATCAGGGATAATCAGATGAGAAGATTAAAGAGATTAAGAGATTTTAGTGAGAGAATAGAGAGAGAGGCTCAAAACTCCATTAGATTGATTAATGAGAGAGTTTACAACACATATAGATTAGGGATACATAATTTCGTCCAGGTTCAGTCTAGCTAGGATAAGAGGCATGTGTAGTCAAAGATGCTTGATTCAAACTAGCCAATAAGGTTCCTCACATGCTTGGGAATCTTGCTTTAGCTTTCAAGCTGGTGCCAGCCTGTCTAAAGCTCTCTAGCCTTGACCAGACCTTATCCAAACTCCTCCTTGCTTATCCAGACTCATCCTGGCGTGTTTCACTCTCCAAATGGATGCAAGGTAACTTCCCAAGTCTTTTACCTCAGTTACCACAGTAACAATAAAGTTACTGTGGTAAATCTCCAAAGTTACTGCCTGCTCCAAATCCCTTCCTCTATCCATGTATCAACTCTTCATCTCCTCATCTCCTCATCTTAACACTTTGTAAGAAGCTTGATTTTGATACATAAAATGGTGGAGAAACACCAGGAAGTTGAATAAATCTCATAGGAGTTGGGATGAAGAAGTTATCCCACTTTCAAATCAGGTGATTCCAGTTTCCCAGTTTGGGAATAGGACAGCTTCTTCGTCGTTCCAATCAAACCAGGATGAATCACTTTGTAAGAAGCTTGATTTGGATACATAAAGTGTTGGAGAATCACCAGGAAGTTGAATAAATCTCATAGGAGTTGGGATGAAGAAGTTATCCCACTTTCAAATCAGGTGATTCCAGTTCCCAGTTTGGGAATAGGACAGCTTCTTCGTCGTTCCAATCAAACCAGGATGAATCACTTTGTAAGAAGCTTGATTTGGATACATAAAGTGGTGGAGAAACACCAGGAAGTTGAATAAATCTCATAGGAGTTGGGATGAAGAAGTTATCCCACTTTCAAATCAGGTGATTCCAGTTTCCCAGTTTGGGAATAGGACAGCTTCTTCGTCGTTCCAATCAAACCAGGATGAATCACTTTGTAAGAAGCTTGATTTGGATACATAAAGTGTTGGAGAATCACCAGGAAGTTGAATAAATCTCATAGGAGTTGGGATGAAGAAGTTATCCCACTTTCAAATCAGGTGATTCCAGTTTCCCAGTTTGGGAATAGGACAGCTTCTTCGTCGTTCCAATCAAACCAGGATGAATCACTTTGTAAGAAGCTTGATTTGGATACATAAAGTGTTGGAGAAACACCAGGAAGTTGAATAAATCTCATAGGAGTTGGGATGAAGAAGTTATCCCACTTTCAAATCAGGTGATTCCAGTTTCCCAGTTTGGGAATAGGACAGCTTCTTCGTCGTTCCAATCAAACCAGGATGAATCACTTTGTAAGAAGCTTGATTTGGATACATAAAGTGTTGGAGAAACACCAGGAAGTTGAATAAATCTCATAGGAGTTGGGATGAAGAAGTTATCCCACTTTCAAATCAGGTGATTCCAGTTTCCCAGTTTGGGAATAGGACAGCTTCTTCGTCGTTCCAATCAAACCAGGATGAATCACTTTGTAAGAAGCTTGATTTGGATACATAAAGTGGTGGAGAAACACCAGGAAGTTGAATAAATCTCATAGGAGTTGGGATGAAGAAGTTATCCCACTTTCAAATCAGGTGATTCCAGTTTCCCAGTTTGGGAATAGGACAGCTTCTTCGTCGTTCCAATCAAACCAGGATGAATCACTTTGTAAGAAGCTTGATTTGGATACATAAAGTGTTGGAGAATCACCAGGAAGTTGAATAAATCTCATAGGAGTTGGGATGAAGAAGTTATCCCACTTTCAAATCAGGTGATTCCAGTTTCCCAGTTTGGGAATAGGACAGCTTCTTCGTCGTTCCAATCAAACCAGGATGAATCACTTTGTAAGAAGCTTGATTTGGATACATAAAGGGTTGGAGAATCACCAGGAAGTTGAATAAATCTCATAGGAGTTGGGATGAAGAAGTTATCCCACTTTCAAATCAGGTGATTCCAGTTTCCCAGTTTGGGAATAGGACAGCTTCTTCGTCGTTCCAATCAAACCAGGATGAATCACTTTGTAAGAAGCTTGATTTGGATACATAAAGTGGTGGAGAAACACCAGGAAGTTGAATAAATCTCATAGGAGTTGGGATGAAGAAGTTATCCCACTTTCAAATCAGGTGATTCCAGTTTCCCAGTTTGGGAATAGGACAGCTTCTTCGTCGTTCCAATCAAACCAGGATGAATCACTTTGTAAGAAGCTTGATTTGGATACATAAAGTGTTGGAGAATCACCAGGAAGTTGAATAAATCTCATAGGAGTTGGGATGAAGAAGTTATCCCACTTTCAAATCAGGTGATTCCAGTTTCCCAGTTTGGGAATAGGACAGCTTCTTCGTCGTTCCAATCAAACCAGGATGAATCACTTTGTAAGAAGCTTGATTTGGATACATAAAGTGTTGGAGAATCACCAGGAAGTTGAATAAATCTCATAGGAGTTGGGATGAAGAAGTTATCCCACTTTCAAATCAGGTGATTCCAGTTTCCCAGTTTGGGAATAGGACAGCTTCTTCGTCGTTCCAATCAAACCAGGATGAATCACTTTGTAAGAAGCTTGATTTGGATACATAAAGTGTTGGAGAAACACCAGGAAGTTGAATAAATCTCATAGGAGTTGGGATGAAGAAGTTATCCCACTTTCAAATCAGGTGATTCCAGTTTCCCAGTTTGGGAATAGGACAGCTTCTTCGTCGTTCCAATCAAACCAGGATGAATCACTTTGTAAGAAGCTTGATTTGGATACATAAAATGGTGGAGAATCACCAGGAAGTTGAATAAATCTCATAGGAGTTGGGATGAAGAAGTTATCCCACTTTCTAATCAGGTGATTCCAGTTTCCCAGTTTGGGAATAGGACAGCTTCTTCGTCGTTCCAATCAAACCAGGATGAATCACTTTGTAAGAAGCTTGATTTGGATACATAAAGTGGTGGAGAATCACCAGGAAGTTGAATAAATCTCATAGGAGTTGGGATGAAGAAGTTATCCCACTTTCAAATCAGGTGATTCCAGTTTCCCAGTTTGGGAATAGGACAGCTTCTTCGTCGTTCCAATCAAACCAGGATGAATCACTTTGTAAGAAGCTTGATTTGGATACATAAAGTGTTGGAGAATCACCAGGAAGTTGAATAAATCTCATAGGAGTTGGGATGAAGAAGTTATCCCACTTTCAAATCAGGTGATTCCAGTTTCCCAGTTTGGGAATAGGACAGCTTCTTCGTCGTTCCAATCAAACCAGGATGAATCACTTTGTAAGAAGCTTGATTTGGATACATAAAGTGTTGGAGAAACACCAGGAAGTTGAATAAATCTCATAGGAGTTGGGATGAAGAAGTTATCCCACTTTCTAATCAGGTGATTCCAGTTTCCCAGTTTGGGAATAGGACAGCTTCTTCGTCGTTCCAATCAAACCAGGATGAATCACTTTGTAAGAAGCTTGATTTGGATACATAAAGTGGTGGAGAAACACCAGGAAGTTGAATAAATCTCATAGGAGTTGGGATGAAGAAGTTATCCCACTTTCTAATCAGGTGATTCCAGTTTCCCAGTTTGGGAATAGGACAGCTTCTTCGTCGTTCCAATCAAACCAGGATGAATCACTTTGTAAGAAGCTTGATTTGGATACATAAAGGGTGGAGAATCACCAGGAAGTTGAATAAATCTCATAGGAGTTGGGATGAAGAAGTTATCCCACTTTCAAATCAGGTGATTCCAGTTTCCCAGTTTGGGAATAGGACAGCTTCTTCGTCGTTCCAATCAAACCAGGATGAATCACTTTGTAAGAAGCTTGATTTGGATACATAAAGTGGTGGAGAAACACCAGGAAGTTGAATAAATCTCATAGGAGTTGGGATGAAGAAGTTATCCCACTTTCAAATCAGGTGATTCCAGTTTCCCAGTTTGGGAATAGGACAGCTTCTTCGTCGTTCCAATCAAACCAGGATGAATCACTTTGTAAGAAGCTTGATTTGGATACATAAAGTGGTGGAGAAACACCAGGAAGTTGAATAAATCTCATAGGAGTTGGGATGAAGAAGTTATCCCACTTTCAAATCAGGTGATTCCAGTTTCCCAGTTTGGGAATAGGACAGCTTCTTCGTCGTTCCAATCAAACCAGGATGAATCACTTTGTAAGAAGCTTGATTTGGATACATAAAGTGGTGGAGAATCACCAGGAAGTTGAATAAATCTCATAGGAGTTGGGATGAAGAAGTTATCCCACTTTCAAATCAGGTGATTCCAGTTTCCCAGTTTGGGAATAGGACAGCTTCTTCGTCGTTCCAATCAAACCAGGATGAATCACTTTGTAAGAAGCTTGATTTGGATACATAAAGTGTTGGAGAATCACCAGGAAGTTGAATAAATCTCATAGGAGTTGGGATGAAGAAGTTATCCCACTTTCAAATCAGGTGATTCCAGTTTCCCAGTTTGGGAATAGGACAGCTTCTTCGTCGTTCCAATCAAACCAGGATGAATCACTTTGTAAGAAGCTTGATTTGGATACATAAAGTGTTGGAGAATCACCAGGAAGTTGAATAAATCTCATAGGAGTTGGGATGAAGAAGTTATCCCACTTTCAAATCAGGTGATTCCAGTTTCCCAGTTTGGGAATAGGACAGCTTCTTCGTCGTTCCAATCAAACCAGGATGAATCACTTTGTAAGAAGCTTGATTTGGATACATAAAGTGTTGGAGAAACACCAGGAAGTTGAATAAATCTCATAGGAGTTGGGATGAAGAAGTTATCCCACTTTCAAATCAGGTGATTCCAGTTTCCCAGTTTGGGAATAGGACAGCTTCTTCGTCGTTCCAATCAAACCAGGATGAATCACTTTGTAAGAAGCTTGATTTGGATACATAAAGTGGTGGAGAATCACCAGGAAGTTGAATAAATCTCATAGGAGTTGGGATGAAGAAGTTATCCCACTTTCTAATCAGGTGATTCCAGTTTCCCAGTTTGGGAATAGGACAGCTTCTTCGTCGTTCCAATCAAACCAGGATGAATCACTTTGTAAGAAGCTTGATTTGGATACATAAATGGTGGAGAAACACCAGGAAGTTGAATAAATCTCATAGGAGTTGGGATGAAGAAGTTATCCCACTTTCAAATCAGGTGATTCCAGTTTCCCAGTTTGGGAATAGGACAGCTTCTTCGTCGTTCCAATCAAACCAGGATGAATCACTTTGTAAGAAGCTTGATTTGGATACATAAAGTGTTGGAGAATCACCAGGAAGTTGAATAAATCTCATAGGAGTTGGGATGAAGAAGTTATCCCACTTTCAAATCAGGTGATTCCAGTTTCCCAGTTTGGGAATAGGACAGCTTCTTCGTCGTTCCAATCAAACCAGGATGAATCACTTTGTAAGAAGCTTGATTTGGATACATAAAGTGTTGGAGAAACACCAGGAAGTTGAATAAATCTCATAGGAGTTGGGATGAAGAAGTTATCCCACTTTCAAATCAGGTGATTCCAGTTTCCCAGTTTGGGAATAGGACAGCTTCTTCGTCGTTCCAATCAAACCAGGATGAATCACTTTGTAAGAAGCTTGATTTGGATACATAAAGTGGTGGAGAATCACCAGGAAGTTGAATAAATCTCATAGGAGTTGGGATGAAGAAGTTATCCCACTTTCTAATCAGGTGATTCCAGTTTCCCAGTTTGGGAATAGGACAGCTTCTTCGTCGTTCCAATCAAACCAGGATGAATCACTTTGTAAGAAGCTTGATTTGGATACATAAAGTGGTGGAGAAACACCAGGAAGTTGAATAAATCTCATAGGAGTTGGGATGAAGAAGTTATCCCACTTTCTAATCAGGTGATTCCAGTTTCCCAGTTTGGGAATAGGACAGCTTCTTCGTCGTTCCAATCAAACCAGGATGAATCACTTTGTAAGAAGCTTGATTTGGATACATAAAGGGTTGGAGAATCACCAGGAAGTTGAATAAATCTCATAGGAGTTGGGATGAAGAAGTTATCCCACTTTCAAATCAGGTGATTCCAGTTTCCCAGTTTGGGAATAGGACAGCTTCTTCGTCGTTCCAATCAAACCAGGATGAATCACTTTGTAAGAAGCTTGATTTGGATACATAAAGTGGTGGAGAAACACCAGGAAGTTGAATAAATCTCATAGGAGTTGGGATGAAGAAGTTATCCCACTTTCAAATCAGGTGATTCCAGTTTCCCAGTTTGGGAATAGGACAGCTTCTTCGTCGTTCCAATCAAACCAGGATGAATCACTTTGTAAGAAGCTTGATTTGGATACATAAAGTGTTGGAGAATCACCAGGAAGTTGAATAAATCTCATAGGAGTTGGGATGAAGAAGTTATCCCACTTTCAAATCAGGTGATTCCAGTTTCCCAGTTTGGGAATAGGACAGCTTCTTCGTCGTTCCAATCAAACCAGGATGAATCACTTTGTAAGAAGCTTGATTTGGATACATAAAGTGGTGGAGAAACACCAGGAAGTTGAATAAATCTCATAGGAGTTGGGATGAAGAAGTTATCCCACTTTCAAATCAGGTGATTCCAGTTTCCCAGTTTGGGAATAGGACAGCTTCTTCGTCGTTCCAATCAAACCAGGATGAATCACTTTGTAAGAAGCTTGATTTGGATACATAAAGTGTTGGAGAATCACCAGGAAGTTGAATAAATCTCATAGGAGTTGGGATGAAGAAGTTATCCCACTTTCAAATCAGGTGATTCCAGTTTCCCAGTTTGGGAATAGGACAGCTTCTTCGTCGTTCCAATCAAACCAGGATGAATCACTTTGTAAGAAGCTTGATTTGGATACATAAAGGGTTGGAGAAACACCAGGAAGTTGAATAAATCTCATAGGAGTTGGGATGAAGAAGTTATCCCACTTTCAAATCAGGTGATTCCAGTTTCCCAGTTTGGGAATAGGACAGCTTCTTCGTCGTTCCAATCAAACCAGGATGAATCACTTTGTAAGAAGCTTGATTTGGATACATAAAGTGGTGGAGAAACACCAGGAAGTTGAATAAATCTCATAGGAGTTGGGATGAAGAAGTTATCCCACTTTCAAATCAGGTGATTCCAGTTTCCCAGTTTGGGAATAGGACAGCTTCTTCGTCGTTCCAATCAAACCAGGATGAATCACTTTGTAAGAAGCTTGATTTGGATACATAAAGTGTTGGAGAATCACCAGGAAGTTGAATAAATCTCATAGGAGTTGGGATGAAGAAGTTATCCCACTTTCAAATCAGGTGATTCCAGTTTCCCAGTTTGGGAATAGGACAGCTTCTTCGTCGTTCCAATCAAACCAGGATGAATCACTTTGTAAGAAGCTTGATTTGGATACATAAAGTGTTGGAGAAACACCAGGAAGTTGAATAAATCTCATAGGAGTTGGGATGAAGAAGTTATCCCACTTTCAAATCAGGTGATTCCAGTTTCCCAGTTTGGGAATAGGACAGCTTCTTCGTCGTTCCAATCAAACCAGGATGAATCACTTTGTAAGAAGCTTGATTTGGATACATAAAGTGGTGGAGAATCACCAGGAAGTTGAATAAATCTCATAGGAGTTGGGATGAAGAAGTTATCCCACTTTCTAATCAGGTGATTCCAGTTTCCCAGTTTGGGAATAGGACAGCTTCTTCGTCGTTCCAATCAAACCAGGATGAATCACTTTGTAAGAAGCTTGATTTGGATACATAAAGTGGTGGAGAAACACCAGGAAGTTGAATAAATCTCATAGGAGTTGGGATGAAGAAGTTATCCCACTTTCTAATCAGGTGATTCCAGTTTCCCAGTTTGGGAATAGGACAGCTTCTTCGTCGTTCCAATCAAACCAGGATGAATCACTTTGTAAGAAGCTTGATTTGGATACATAAAGGGTTGGAGAAACACCAGGAAGTTGAATAAATCTCATAGGAGTTGGGATGAAGAAGTTATCCCACTTTCAAATCAGGTGATTCCAGTTTCCCAGTTTGGGAATAGGACAGCTTCTTCGTCGTTCCAATCAAACCAGGATGAATCACTTTGTAAGAAGCTTGATTTGGATACATAAAGTGGTGGAGAAACACCAGGAAGTTGAATAAATCTCATAGGAGTTGGGATGAAGAAGTTATCCCACTTTCAAATCAGGTGATTCCAGTTTCCCAGTTTGGGAATAGGACAGCTTCTTCGTCGTTCCAATCAAACCAGGATGAATCACTTTGTAAGAAGCTTGATTTGGATACATAAAGTGGTGGAGAAACACCAGGAAGTTGAATAAATCTCATAGGAGTTGGGATGAAGAAGTTATCCCACTTTCAAATCAGGTGATTCCAGTTTCCCAGTTTGGGAATAGGACAGCTTCTTCGTCGTTCCAATCAAACCAGGATGAATCACTTTGTAAGAAGCTTGATTTGGATACATAAAGTGGTGGAGAATCACCAGGAAGTTGAATAAATCTCATAGGAGTTGGGATGAAGAAGTTATCCCACTTTCAAATCAGGTGATTCCAGTTTCCCAGTTTGGGAATAGGACAGCTTCTTCGTCGTTCCAATCAAACCAGGATGAATCACTTTGTAAGAAGCTTGATTTGGATACATAAAGTGTTGGAGAATCACCAGGAAGTTGAATAAATCTCATAGGAGTTGGGATGAAGAAGTTATCCCACTTTCAAATCAGGTGATTCCAGTTTCCCAGTTTGGGAATAGGACAGCTTCTTCGTCGTTCCAATCAAACCAGGATGAATCACTTTGTAAGAAGCTTGATTTGGATACATAAAGGGTTGGAGAATCACCAGGAAGTTGAATAAATCTCATAGGAGTTGGGATGAAGAAGTTATCCCACTTTCAAATCAGGTGATTCCAGTTTCCCAGTTTGGGAATAGGACAGCTTCTTCGTCGTTCCAATCAAACCAGGATGAATCACTTTGTAAGAAGCTTGATTTGATACATAAAATGGTGGAGAAACACCAGGAAGTTGAATAAATCTCATAGGAGTTGGGATGAAGAAGTTATCCCACTTTCAAATCAGGTGATTCCAGTTTCCCAGTTTGGGAATAGGACAGCTTCTTCGTCGTTCCAATCAAACCAGGATGAATCACTTTGTAAGAAGCTTGATTTGGATACATAAAGTGTTGGAGAATCACCAGGAAGTTGAATAAATCTCATAGGAGTTGGGATGAAGAAGTTATCCCACTTTCAAATCAGGTGATTCCAGTTTCCCAGTTTGGGAATAGGACAGCTTCTTCGTCGTTCCAATCAAACCAGGATGAATCACTTTGTAAGAAGCTTGATTTGGATACATAAAGTGTTGGAGAAACACCAGGAAGTTGAATAAATCTCATAGGAGTTTGGGTGAAGAAGTTATCCCACTTTCAAATCAGGTGATTCCAGTTTCCCAGTTTGGGAATAGGACAGCTTCTTCGTCGTTCCAATCAAACCAGGATGAATCACTTTGTAAGAAGCTTGATTTGATACATAAAGTGGTGGAGAATCACCAGGAAGTTGAATAAATCTCATAGGAGTTGGGATGAAGAAGTTATCCCACTTTCAAATCAGGTGATTCCAGTTTCCCAGTTTGGGAATAGGACAGCTTCTTCGTCGTTCCAATCAAACCAGGATGAATCACTTTGTAAGAAGCTTGATTTTGATACATAAAATGGTGGAGAATCACCAGGAAGTTGAATAAATCTCATAGGAGTTGGGATGAAGAAGTTATCCCACTTTCAAATCAGGTGATTCCAGTTTCCCAGTTTGGGAATAGGACAGCTTCTTCGTCGTTCCAATCAAACCAGGATGAATCACTTTGTAAGAAGCTTGATTTGATACATAAAGTGGTGGAGAATCACCAGGAAGTTGAATAAATCTCATAGGAGTTGGGATGAAGAAGTTATCCCACTTTCAAATCAGGTGATTCCAGTTTCCCAGTTTGGGAATAGGACAGCTTCTTCGTCGTTCCAATCAAACCAGGATGAATCACTTTGTAAGAAGCTTGATTTGGATACATAAAGTGTTGGAGAATCACCAGGAAGTTGAATAAATCTCATAGGAGTTGGGATGAAGAAGTTATCCCACTTTCAAATCAGGTGATTCCAGTTTCCCAGTTTGGGAATAGGACAGCTTCTTCGTCGTTCCAATCAAACCAGGATGAATCACTTTGTAAGAAGCTTGATTTGGATACATAAAGTGTTGGAGAAACACCAGGAAGTTGAATAAATCTCATAGGAGTTGGGATGAAGAAGTTATCCCACTTTCAAATCAGGTGATTCCAGTTTCCCAGTTTGGGAATAGGACAGCTTCTTCGTCGTTCCAATCAAACCAGGATGAATCACTTTGTAAGAAGCTTGATTTGGATACATAAAGTGTTGGAGAATCACCAGGAAGTTGAATAAATCTCATAGGAGTTGGGATGAAGAAGTTATCCCACTTTCAAATCAGGTGATTCCAGTTTCCCAGTTTGGGAATAGGACAGCTTCTTCGTCGTTCCAATCAAACCAGGATGAATCACTTTGTAAGAAGCTTGATTTGATACATAAAATGGTGGAGAAACACCAGGAAGTTGAATAAATCTCATAGGAGTTGGGATGAAGAAGTTATCCCACTTTCAAATCAGGTGATTCCAGTTTCCCAGTTTGGGAATAGGACAGCTTCTTCGTCGTTCCAATCAAACCAGGATGAATCACTTTGTAAGAAGCTTGATTTGGATACATAAAGTGTTGGAGAATCACCAGGAAGTTGAATAAATCTCATAGGAGTTGGGATGAAGAAGTTATCCCACTTTCAAATCAGGTGATTCCAGTTTCCCAGTTTGGGAATAGGACAGCTTCTTCGTCGTTCCAATCAAACCAGGATGAATCACTTTGTAAGAAGCTTGATTTTGATACATAAAGGGTTGGAGAAACACCAGGAAGTTGAATAAATCTCATAGGAGTTGGGATGAAGAAGTTATCCCACTTTCAAATCAGGTGATTCCAGTTTCCCAGTTTGGGAATAGGACAGCTTCTTCGTCGTTCCAATCAAACCAGGATGAGTCACTTTGTAAGAAGGTTGATTTTGATACATAAAATGGTGGAGAAACACCAGGAAGTTGAATAAATCTGATAGGAGTTGGGATGAAGAAGTTATCCCACTTTCAAATCAGGTGATTCCAGTTTCCCAGTTTGGGAATAGGACAGCTTCTTCGTCGTTCCAATCAAACCAGGATGAATCTGATATGATCATGGACCAGCTAGTTGATAAAGATGAAGAAGGAGAGACTAAAGATACACTAGCTGAAGAGGAAGCTGTCTTAGCCATTCCCACAGGTCCTATCACTCGTGCAATGACAAGGAGACTCAAGGAAGCCGTTGGAAACATACTGAAGATCTCTAAGAAGCAAGAAGACTGTCTTGGTAGAAGCTTGAGCCACCAAGACACACTCATCACCATTCATGTGATCTTACCATCAAGCTGATCATCATCTAGGCAAGTGGCTTGGTATACTCTTTTTCCCTTGATTAGTTTTGTCCCACTGGGTTTTCTAATCAAGGTTTTTAATGAGGTATCAAGTTCACTTACACATTCCTAGTTGATGTATCTTGGATGCAACTCGGCCTAAGGCATCTTGGACCGACTTCATCATCTATCTTATATTATGTTTTAGTCTAAGTGTTGTGTTATTACTTTGAAACCGTGTGGAGCCTGTTCCTTTAAGTTTTCTTATGTTTTCGAGACCTTGTGCATGTACAAGGATCTCTCTATTTAAGTGTATCACAAACCCTCATTCTAATCTAAGTTATCTTTTGTTTAAACCTTGTGTTTTCTTCTCCCTTGCTTTCACGAGTTAAGAGAGTGTCTGGTGTGTAGTATCCAGTCTGTTGGTGTGTAATATCCAACGCCCAAGGGCTTTAGAAAGGTGTGTCATATCCGATCTAAGCCTAGGAGTATCAAGGAGCCTTTCCGCAGCCTCTTGTGTCACCATTCGATCCACAGCCTTGATAAACTTGAGTCTTTGATTCGTTTATGCAAGGATCTATCCAAACCATCCAGAGAAGGGTCCTAGGATCTCATTAAGTGGTATCAGAGCACTCTGGAAGGGGAGTTTCGATTTCTCTTTTGCGATTTCTTAAGATCTACTCTTTGTCGATTCATATTTTGTTGATCAATCGGTTCTTGTGTGTTTATTCTCATTTGATCTGCTTGTTTCACTATCAGGATTGCTAGATCTGATTGTTTCGTATCTCATATTGATAGATCTAAGAATTTCGATCAAGTTTTGAACAAAAACCTTTTCACATTCTTGTCGATTACGTTATCGTTTTACTTGATCCGAAAGTTTCTTGTGATTGTGTGACTCGATCTGTTGTTAGATTCATAGATCAGGATTTGATTATCTCATTTCATCATCCGTTGAATCTGATCTGTTATTGTTTCAATTTCGAAAAGATAGAATTCAAATCGTCGCGTGTTGATCAAGTATCTTCATTTGCCGCTTTGTTTGAATACTTTGTTTCTTTGAATCTTGAGTTCTGATTTCTTTTGAACTACTTACTGGTTCAAGTTTTTCGTGTATCAGGAAGCAATGGGGTCTGAGGAAGATGATGAAACCTTTGTGCGAAGGAATAGATTGCTGCAAGAAGCAATCACCAAACAAGTGATGGAAGCGATGGTGAAGTTACTGGAAGAGAAGTATGATCAGAGACCGCATGATGGGCAAGGACAAGCATCTGGTTCAAGACATGAGCCAAGAAGAAACAGACAAGGTCAGCGTGAGCATGCTGGATCAGAAGAGACTGATAACTTCTATGAGAGAAGTAGCCATAGCTCCGGTTCAAGACGTAGCAGTAGAAGATCTCGACGTGATCATGAGGGCCGGAGGCATAGACGCAATGAGCTATCAGGGTTAAAGCTTAAGATCCCTCCTTTCCATGGTAAAGCTGATCCAGATGCCTATCTTGAGTGGGAGAAGAAGATCGAACTCGTTTTCAACTGTCAGCATTACTCAGAGACTAAGAAGATTCAAGTAGCTGCTACCGAGTTCAATGACTATGCATTGAGCTGGTGGGATCAGTTGGTTACAAACAAGAGGCGCAATGGTGAATTTCCCATTGAAACATGGGCAGAGATGAAAGCTGTGATGCGCAAGAGGTTTGTACCAAGCCATTATCACCGTGATCTTCATCAAAAGCTGAGACTGCTCACACAAGGATCAAAGTCTGTAGAGGAATACTTTCAAGAGATGGAGTTGCTTATGCTAAGAGCTTGTGTATCTGAGGACAGTGAAGCTACCATGGCACGATTTCTTGGTGGACTCAACCGTGAGATACAAGATAGAGTGGAGATGCAACACTACTTGGAAATAGAGGAGATGCTACACAAAGCTATCTTGGTGGAGCAACAAGTTAAGAGAAGAAGTCATGCGCGTGGCAGCTATGGTTCCAATAGATACCAGACCTCTAAGGAAGATAAACCGAGCTATCAAAAGGAGAGCAAGCCACAGCCAAAAGAAGAAGCCAAGTCTAGTAGCATCTACAACAAAGATAAGGGGAAAGTGGAAGCTACAAGCTCGCGTGCAAGAGATGTGAAGTGTTTTAAGTGCCAAGGACGTGGGCACTATGCTAATGAGTGTACCAACAAACGTGTGATGATCCTTCATGCCAATGGAGAATATGAATCTGCTGATGATGAGACAGAGGCCGAAGAAGATCACAGTTCAGAAGAGGAGTATGTTGCCAACCCGGTTGCTGGAAGGTTGCTAGTTGCTAGAAGAACCTTGAGTCTTCAAAGCAAGACCGAAGAAATGGAGCAAAGAGAGAATCTCTTCTATACTAGATGTCTAGTGCAAGGAAAGGTCTGTAGTCTTATTGTGGATGGAGGCAGTTGTGTCAACGTTGCGAGTGAGACTATGGTTAAAAAGTTGGGTTTGAAGGTCCAGAAGCATCCTAAACCATATAGGCTCCAATGGCTCAATGAAGAGGGCGAGATGAGAGTATCTACTCAGGTTATGGTTCCCTTAGCCATTGGTAAATATGAAGATGAGATTCTTTGTGATGTGTTGCCTATGGAAGCTGGACACATTCTCCTTGGAAGGCCGTGGCAATCAGATAGACGTGTGATACATGATGGGTATGCCAACAAGCACACCTTTGAGTTTAAAGGGAGAAAAACAGTTCTTGTGCCTATGACTCCTAAGGAAGTTCAGGTTGATCAGCTCCAGCTACAAAAGAAGAAAGAGATAGATCTTCCCGCTGAATCAACAAAGCAACTAAACTTCTATGCCAAGTCTGGTGATGTTAAAAGATCTCTCTGCTCTAACCTTCCTATCCTTTTGTTTATCTATAAGGAATCCCTCTTGACTACTACTAACATTGCACCGGAGTATCCGAGTGAACTTGTCAATCTTTTACAGGAATATCAAGATGTTTTTCCAGAAGATAGTCCCAATGGACTACCACCAGTGCGAGGGATTGAGCACCAAATTGATTTTGTGCCCGGTTCTACACTTCCCAATAGGCCAGCATACAGAACCAATCCGGTGGAGACCAAAGAACTACAAAGGCAAGTAGAGGAACTGATGGAGAAAGGGCATATCCGAGAGAGCATGAGTCCTTGTGCTGTTCCAGTGCTACTTGTGCCCAAGAAAGATGGGAGCTGGCGCATGTGTGTTGATTGCAGAGCCATCAACAATATCACTGTAAAGTATCGCCATCCTATTCCTAGATTAGATGATATGCTTGATGAATTGCATGGTTCTTGCATATTTTCTAAGATTGATTTGAAAAGTGGATACCATCAGATTAGGATGAAAGAAGGAGATGAATGGAAAACTGCATTCAAAACTAAACATGGTCTATATGAGTGGTTAGTCATGCCATTTGGATTAACCAATGCACCTAGTACATTCATGAGATTAATGAATCATGTTCTTAGATCATTCATTGGCATATTTGTTGTGGTATACTTTGATGACATCCTTGTATACAGTAAGAGCTTTAATGATCATATAGAACATCTTAGAGCTGTTCTTGATGTGCTTAGAAAGGAATCTCTTTTTGCTAACCTTAAGAAGTGTACTTTTGGAACGGATCACTTGGTCTTTTTAGGCTTTATTGTGGGTGCAGATGGGGTTAAAGTTGATCCAGAGAAAGTAAGAGCTATACGAGAATGGCCAATTCCTAAGACAGTGAGTGAAGTAAGGAGCTTCCATGGACTTGCTGGTTTCTATAGGCGCTTTGTGAAAGACTTCAGCACCATAGCATCTCCCTTGACTGAAGTAATCAAGAAAGAAGTCGGATTCAAGTGGGGAGAAGCACAAGAACTTGCCTTTCAATGCCTAAAAGAGAAGCTTACTAATGCCCCTCTTCTTATACTTCCTGATTTTAATAAAACTTTTGAAATAGAATGTGATGCTTCAGGAATTGGAATTGGTGCTGTATTGATGCAGGAGAAGAGACCCATTGCATACTTCAGTGAGAAGCTTGGAGGAGCTACCCTCAACTATGCAACTTATGATAAAGAACTATATGCCTTGGTGAGAGCCTTGCAGACTTGGCAACACTACCTCTGGCCTAAAGAGTTCGTCATACACACAGATCATGAGTCTCTCAAATACCTCAAAGGACAGCACAAACTCAGCAAGAGACACGCAAGGTGGGTTGAGTTCATTGAGACATTTCCTTATGTCATCAAGTATAAACAAGGTAAGGAAAACATAGTTGCTGATGCACTATCCAGAAGGTATGTTCTCTTGAACACTCTTGATGCTAAGCTATTAGGATTTGAGCAGATTAAAGGAATGTATGAGAATGATCCTGATTTTAAAGAAGCTTACAACTCTTGTGAGAAATTTGCTGAGGGACACTACTTTAGGCATGATGGTTTTCTTTTCTATGATAATCGATTGTGTGTGCCTAACTGTTCTTTGAGAGACTTGTTTGTTAGGGAATCTCATGGAGGAAGTCTCATGGGTCACTTTGGTATTGCAAAGACTCTTAAAACTTTGCAGGATCATTTCTTTTGGCCTCGGATGAAAAGAGATGTGGAGAAACTATGTGAGAGATGTGCAACTTGCAAACAAGCCAAGTCTAAGGTTCAGTCTCACGGTTTGTATACTCCTCTCCCTATACCTTATCATCCTTGGAATGACATATCTATGGATTTCATTGTTGGCTTGCCTAGAACTAGGACTGGAAAGGATTCTATCTTTGTGGTTGTGGATAGGTTCTCAAAGATGGCACATTTCATAGCTTGTCACAAAACTGATGATGCATTGCATATTGCTAACTTGTTCTTTAAAGAGATTGTGCGCATACATGGCATGCCTAAGACTATTGTTTCTGATAGAGATACTAAGTTTCTTAGTTATTTTTGGAAGACTCTTTGGTCTAAGCTAGGTACTAAACTCTTGTTTTCTACTACCTGTCATCCACAAACTGATGGACAAACTGAAGTAGTTAATAGGACTCTTGGAACACTCTTGCGTGCATTCATAAAGAAAAACTTGAAATCATGGGAAGACTATTTGCCTCATTGTGAATTTGCATACAATCATGCTGTGCATTCTACTTCTAAGTTTTCTCCTTTTGAGATAGTTTATGGGTTCAATCCCAACTCTCCTTTAGATTTAATTCCTTTACCTGAGTGTGAAAGGGTCAGCGTTGATGGCAACTCCACTAAAGGAAACAACTCCACGAGCAGGCTAGGCTCAACATTGAGGCAACAACCAAACAGTATGTTAAGCATGCTAACAAAGGACGGCGTGAGATGGTCTTTGAAGTGGGTGATCAGGTTTGGATTCACCTAAGGAAAGAGAGGTTTCCCAATGAAAGGAAGTCCAAGCTGATGCCGCGGATTGATGGACCTTTTAAGGTCATAAGGAAGATCAGCAACAATGCCTACAAACTGGATTTGCAAGGTAAGTATGATGTGAGTAATAGCTTCAATGTTACTGACTTGATCCCTTTTATTGCAGATGAGCCAGATTTGAGGACAAATCCTTTTCAAGTGGGAGGGGATGATATGATCATGGACCAGCTAGTTGATAAAGATGAAGAAGGAGAGACTGAAGATACACTAGCTGAAGAGGAAGCTGTCTTAGCCATTCCCACAGGTCCTATCACTCGTGCAATGACAAGGAGACTCAAGGAAGCCGTTGGAAACATACTGAAGATCTCTAAGAAGCAAGAAGACTGTCTTGGTAGAAGCTTGAGCCACCAAGACACACTCATCACCATTCATGTGATCTTACCATCAAGCTGATCATCATCTAGGCAAGTGGCTTGGTATACTCTTTTTCCCTTGATTAGTTTTGTCCCACTGGGTTTTCTAATCAAGGTTTTTAATGAGGTATCAAGTTCACTTACACATTCCTAGTTGATGTATCTTGGATGCAACTCGGCCTAAGGCATCTTGGACCGACTTCATCATCTATCTTATATTATGTTTTAGTCTAAGTGTTGTGTTATTACTTTGAAACCGTGTGGAGCCTGTTCCTTTAAGTTTTCTTATGTTTTCGAGACCTTGTGCATGTACAAGGATCTCTCTATTTAAGTGTATCACAAACCCTCATTCTAATCTAAGTTATCTTTTGTTTAAACCTTGTGTTTTCTTCTCCCTTGCTTTCACGAGTTAAGAGAGTGTCTGGTGAGTAGTATCCAGTCTGTTGGTGTGTAATATCCAACGCCCAAGGGCTTTAGAAAGGTGTGTCATATCCGATCTAAGCCTAGGAGTATCAAGGAGCCTTTCCGCAGCCTCTTGTGTCACCATTCGATCCACAGCCTTGATAAACTTGAGTCTTTGATTCGTTTATGCAAGGATCTATCCAAACCATCCAGAGAAGGGTCCTAGGATCTCATTAGAATCACTTTGTAAGAAGCTTGATTTGGATACATAAAATGGTGGAGAAACACCAGGAAGTTGAATAAATCTGATAGGAGTTGGGATGAAGAAGTTATCCCACTTTCAAATCAGGTGATTCCAGTTTCCCAGTTTGGGAATAGGACAGCTTCTTCGTCGTTCCAATCAAACCAGGATGAATCACTTTGTAAGAAGCTTGATTTGGATACATAAAGTGTTGGGGAAACACCAGGAAGTTGAATAAATTTCATAGGAGTTGGGATAAAGAAGTTATCCCACTTTCAAATCAGGTGATTCCAGTTTCCCAGTTTGGGAATAGGACAGCTTCTTCGTCGTTCCAATCAAACCAGGATGAATCACTTTGTAAGAAGCTTGATTTGGATACATAAAGTGTGGGAGAAACATCAGGAAGTTGAATAAATCTCATAGGAGTTGGGATGAAGAAGTTATCCCACTTTCAAATCAGGTGATTCCAGTTTCCCAGTTTGGGAATAGGACAGCTTCTTCGTCGTTCCAATCAAACCAGGATGAATCACTTTGTAAGAAGCTTGATTTTGATATATAAAATGGTGGAGAAACACCAGGAAGTTGAATAAATCTCATAGGAGTTGGGATGAAGAAGTTATCCCACTTTCAAATCAGGTGATTCCAGTTTCCCAGTTTGGGAATAGGACAGCTTCTTCGTCGTTCCAATCAAACCAGGATGAATCACTTTGTAAGAAGCTTGATTTTGATACATAAAATGGTGGAGAAACACCAGGAAGTTGAATAAATCTCATAGGAGTTGGGATGAAGAAGTTATCCCACTTTCAAATCAGGTGATTCCAGTTTCCCAGTTTGGGAATAGGACAGCTTCTTCGTCGTTCCAATCAAACCAGGATGAATCACTTTGTAAGAAGCTTGATTTGGATACATAAAGTGTTGGAGAATCACCAGGAAGTTGAATAAATCTCATAGGAGTTGGGATGAAGAAGTTATCCCACTTTCAAATCAGGTGATTCCAGTTTCCCAGTTTGGGAGTAGGACAGCTTCTCTGTCGTTCCAATCAAACCAGGATGAATCACTTTGTAAGAAGCTTGATTTGGATACATAAAGTGTTGGGGAAACACCAGGAAGTTGAATAAATCTCATAGGAGTTGGGATGAAGAAGTTATCCCACTTTCAAATCAGGTGATTCCAGTTTCCCAGTTTGGGAATAGGACAGCTTCTTCGTCGTTCCAATCAAACCATGATGAATCACTTTGTAAGAAGCTTGATTTGGATACATAAAATGGTGGAGAATCACCAGGAAGTTGAATAAATCTCATAGGAGTTGGGATGAAGAAGTTATCCCACTTTCTAATCAGGTGATTCCAGTTTCCCAGTTTGGGAATAGGACTTGTTCTTCGTCGTTCCAATCAAACCAGGATGAATCACTTTGTAAGAAGCTTGATTTTGATACATAAAATGGTGGAGAAACACCAGGAAGTTGAATAAATCTCATAGGAGTTGGAATGAAGTAGTTATCCCACTTTCTAATCAGGTGATTCCAGTTTCCCAGTTTGGGAATAGGACAGCTTCTTCGTCGTTCCAATCAAACCAGGATGAATCATTTTGTAAGAAGCTTGATTTGGATACATAAAGGTAATGAACTCCTAGGATGCTTCTTTGGATTGAATTGGATAGATCCTTGTATAAACGAATCAGAGACTCAAGTTTATCAAGGTGATGGATCGTTTGGTGACACAAAGAGTTGCGGAATGGCTCCTTGATACTCCTAGATGACTAGCTTGGATATTACACACCAAAATAGACACCCTTAGTTGTTGGATATGACACACCAACGAGATTCACTCAAGACTTGATGAGAAGTAAAGAGAGAACAAAGAAATCTGATAGATTTGTAGAAAAAGGATTGTGATTAAAAGAGAGAACGCAAACAAACTTATATAGAGAAGTATGGAACAGGCTCCATATTCTCGAGATCATTAAAGGGAACAGGCTCCCTTGGAACTACAACAAAGACTAAAGACTTATTCAAATTCGAAAAGAGTTTTTAAAACATGAAATAAAAACCATAGTTTAAAAATAACCTAAGGTGGAACCGTGATACATCATCTAAGGTTTATGTAAGTAACTTGTGGCCTCATTAAAAACCTTCCTTTGGAAAACCCAATGGGACAAAACCAAAGGCTAGGAAAAGAGCACACACAAGCACTTGCTTAGATGATGATCAGTTTGAAACCATTGCTTGAATGGTGATAAGAGTGTCTTGATTGATCAAACGTCCATCAAGACCGTCTTCTTGCTTCCATGAGATCATAAGTAGACTTCCAACAGCTTCTTTGAGTCTTCTAGCTTTGGCGCGAGTGATGGGACCTGGTGGAATGACTAAGGCATCATCTTCTTCCCTTGATTGGTCTTTGAACTCTTTATCTCCATCCTTGTGCCGGTCCATGATCATATCATCCCCTCCCTCTTGAAAAGGATTTGTCCTCAAATCTGGCTCATCTGCAAAATAAGGAACCAAGTCAGTGATATTAAAACTATTGCTCACATCATACCTTCCTTGGAGATCCAGCTTGTAAGCATTGTTGCCGATTTTCTTTATGATCTCAAATGGTCCATCAATCCTTGGCATGAGCTTGGATTTCCTCTCATTAGGAAATCTTTCTTTCCTTAGGTGAATCCAGACTTGATCACCCACTTCAAAGACTCTTTCACGCCTCCCCTTGTTTGCTTGTTTGGCATATTGCTTAGTCTTCTCTTCTATGTTGCGCCTTGCTTGTTCATGAAGTTGTTGTACCTTCTCTGCCTTCTTCTTGCCATCAAGACTAACTCTTTCACACTCAGGTAAAGGTATTAGATCCAAAGGAGAGATGGGATTGAACCCATAAACAATTTCAAATGGAGAAAACTTAGTAGCAGAATGCACAGCATGATTATATGCAAATTCACAATGAGGCAAACAATCTTCCCATGATTTCAAGTTCTTCTTTATAATTGCACGCAAGAGTGTACCAAGAGTTCTATTAACTACTTCAGTCTGACCATCAGTTTGTGGGTGACAAGTAGTAGAAAATAATAGCTTAGTGCCTAGTTTAGACCAGAGAGTTTTCCAAAAGTAGCTTAGGAACTTAGTATCTCTATCAGATACAATAGTCTTAGGCATGCCATGTAAACGCACAATCTCCTTAAAGAACAAGTTAGCTACATGCAATGCATCATCAGTTTTATGACAAGCAATGAAGTGTGCCATCTTAGAAAATCTATCAACTACCACAAAGATTGAATCTTTACCAGTACGAGTTCTAGGCAATCCAACAATGAAGTCCATAGAGATATCATTCCAAGGATGATAAGGGATGGGTAAAGGCGTGTACAAACCATGGTTTTGGACTTTGGACTTAGCTTGTTTACAAGTTGCACACCTTTCACAGAGTCTTTCCACATCTCTTTTCATCCGCGGCCAGTAGAAGTGATCCTGCAAGGTCTTGAGAGTTTTTGCGACACCAAAATGTCCCATGAGGCTTCCTCCATGAGATTCCCTAACAAATAAATCTCTCAAAGAACAATTAGGCACACAAAGTCTATTATCATAGAAAAGAAATCCATCCTGCCTAAAGTAATGTCCAGCAGCAAATTTCTCACAAGACTTATAAGCATCTTTAAATTCAGGATCATTCTCATACATTACTTTAATCTGCTCAAATCCTAATAGCTTAACATCAAGAGTGTTCAAGAGAACATACCTTCTGGATAGTGCATCAGCAACTATGTTTTCCTTACCTTGTTTATACTTGATGACATAAGGAAATGTCTCAATGAACTCAACCCACCTTGCGTGTCTCTTGCTGAGTTTGTTTTGGCTTTTAAGGTACTTGAGAGACTCATGATCAGTGTGAATGACAAACTCCTTGGGCCATAGGTAATGCTGCCATGTCTGCAAAGCCCTCACCAAAGCGTAGAGTTCCTTGTCATAAGTAGCATAGTTGAGAGTCGCTCCTCCTAGTTTCTCACTGAAATATGCTATGGGTCTCTTCTCCTGCATAAGAACAGCACCAATTCCAATTCCTGAAGCATCACATTCAATTTCAAAAGTTTTATTGAAATCAGGAAGTATAAGAAGAGGGGCATTAGTAAGCTTCTCTTTTAGGCATTGAAAGGCAAGTTCTTGTGCTTCTCCCCATTTGAATCCAACTTCTTTCTTGATCACCTCAGTCAATGGAGCGGCTATGGTGCTAAAATCTTTTACAAACCGTCGGTAGAAGCCAGCTAATCCATGGAAGCTTCGCACTTCACTGATGGTTTTAGGAATCGGCCACTCTTGTATTGCTTTCACCTTCTCTTGATCTACCTTTACTCCATCTGCACTCACAACAAAGCCTAGAAAAACCAAGTGATCCGTTCCAAAAGTACACTTCTTAAGGTTAGCAAAAAGAGATTCCTTTCTAAGCACATCAAGAACAGCTCTAAGATGTCCTATATGATCATTAAAGCTCTTACTGTATACAAGGATGTCATCAAAGTATACCACAACAAATATGCCAATGAATGATCTAAGAACATGATTCATTAATCTCATGAATGTACTAGGTGCATTGGTTAATCCAAATGGCATGACTAACCACTCATAAAGACCATGTTTAGTTTTGAATGCAGTTTTCCATTCATCTCCTTCTTTCATCCTAATCTGATGGTATCCACTTTTCAAATCAATCTTAGAAAATATGCAGGAACCATGCAATTCATCAAGCATATCATCTAATCTAGGAATAGGATGGCGATACTTTACAGTGATGTTGTTGATGGCTCTACAATCAACACACATGCGCCAGCTTCCATCTTTCTTAGGCACAAGAAGCACTGGTACTGCACATGGGCTCATGCTCTCACGGATATGCCCCTTTGCCATCAACTCCTCAACTTGTTTTTGCAGTTCTTTAGTCTCCACGGGATTAGTCCTATAAGCTGGCCTATTTGGAAGTGTAGAACCAGGAACAAAATCAATCTGATGCTCAATCCCTCTAAGAGGTGGAAGACCAATTGGATTATCTTCAGGAAATACATCTTCAAATTCCTGTAAAAGACACTTAATTTCACTCGGATATACCGGTGTTGGGTCAGTAACATTCAAAAGAGACTCTTTAAAGATAAGTAAAAGAATAGATTGATGAGCATTGAGAGTTCTTTTGATTTCACCCGATTTGGCATAGAGACTATGCTGCTTCTTTGATTCAGGTTTGAGGTCTATTTCTTTCTTCTTTTGTAGCTGCAGTTGATCTTGATGAACTTCCTTTGGTGTTAGAGGAACCAGCACAGTCTTCTTTCCTTTGAACTCAAACGTGTGCTTGTTGGTGTAGCCATCATGTATCACTCGTCTATCTGATTGCCATGGCCGACCAAGAAGGATATGTCCAGCTTCCATAGGCAATACATCACAGAGAACCTCATCCTCATACCTTCCAATTGCAATGGGAACCGAAACCTGACTAGAAACCCTCATTTCTCCTTCTTCATTCAACCATTGAAGCCGGTAGGGCTTTGGATGTTTCTGTACTTGGAGGCCAAGCTTCTTTACCATAGTTTCACTAGCTACATTCACACAACTTCCTCCATCAATGATAAGACTACAGACCTTTCCTTGCACAAGGCACCGAGTGTAGAATAGATTCTCTCTCTGTTCTTGCTCTTCAGCTTTACTTTGCAAACTCAAAGTTCTTCTAGCCACCAATAACCTTCCTTTCACGGGTTCTTCTTCATATTCTTCTTCAATAAGCGCCTTACACTCAGACTCTGAAAGCTCATCCTCAGATTCATACTCTCCATTCTCAAGAAGAATCATGATTCTTTTATTGGTGCACTCATTTGCATAATGGCCTCTACCCTGACACTTAAAGCACTTAACATCTCTAGCTCTTGCACTTGAAACCTCGGCCTTTCCTTTATCCTTGCTGTAAAAGGAATTTGGCTTTGAGTCTTCTTTCAGTTGCGGTTTGCTTTCCTTTTGATAGCTAGACTTTTCTTCTTTAGTTCCCTGAAGTCTGGTGTTGTAACGAGAATGAGAATGGCCCTTCCTCTTAACTTGTTGCTCAACTAGTATAGCTTTGTGAAGCATCTCTTCTATCTCCACATAGTGCTGCATCTCAACATTATCTTGTATCTCTCGGTTGAGACCTCCTAAGAACCTAGCCATAGTAGCTTCTTTATCTTCAGAAACACGAGCTCTCAGCATCAACAGCTCCATGTCTTGATAGTATTCTTCAACAGATCGAGATCCTTGGGTGAGTCTTCTTAACTTCTGGTGCAAGTCGCGATGATAGTGATTTGGCACAAATCTTTTACGCATGAGAGCCTTCATCTCGTGCCATGTTTCAACGGGATACTCTTGGTTAAGTCTCCTGGTAGTCACAAGCTGGTCCCACCAACTCAGCGCATAGTCATGGAACTCAGTTGCTGCTATCTGAATCCTTTGGGCATTGGTGTAGTGCTTACAGTTAAACACCAACTCCATCTTCTTTTCCCATTCCAAGTAAGCATCCGGATCAACTTTGCCATGGAAAGGAGGTATCTTCAGCTTTAAACCAGCAAGATCATCTCTGTAAGTTCTCCTTTCATCATGATCTCTTCTATGTCTCCTTCTACTATCTCTAGAAGAGGAACTGCTGTGCGTGGCTCGGTTACGCTCATAGTAGTGGTCTGTTTCTTGTGATTCAGCATGCTCTCTCGGGGTTTCATCACGTCTTTCTCGTCTAGACTCATTGCTATGACCTTGGCCCGTAGCTTGCCTTATCTCTTGCCTTATTTCATCGCGAAGTTCCTTCATACTGCTCTTGATCATATCAGCAACGGTAGTGATCATCGTTTGGTTTAATTGCTCAGTCATCTGATCTCTCAATAACTTGTTCTGTCTCACGAGTTCTGCTTCATCTTCCGACTCTCTCACCATGGTACCTGATTCAGAAAACACTCAAACAAGTAAGATGTTCACAAGAATCAAATCAGAACAATTAGTCGACGCGGAAACAACTTTCAAAAGATTCAAAAGATAGAAAACTTGCAGATCACGGATTAGAGAATTCAAATCGACAAGACTAAGATTAGATCTATCAATTTTGGATTTATGCAGATCAGATTCAAGACAAATAAGAACAGATCTATCACAGAAACAACACAAATCAAGTTATTCAGCAAGTGATTCGACAGATCAAGCGATTCGATTACTTCCTTCACACGGATCGGATGAGTTTGATTCAAAATATGATAAGAACACTTAGATCTAATAGGATTCAACACAGACGATTAGCAATCAGGTGATATGCTACTCAGATGATACGAGAAACAACAACAGATCGCAGATCTATCAATGGTAATCAAAGAAGTTGAAAAGTTTATTTGAAACAGAAGAGAAATCGAAAACTTCCCAATCCAAAGCAGCTCTGATACCACTTAATGAACTCCTAGGATGCTTCTTTGGATTGAATTGGATAGATCCTTGTATAAACGAATCAGAGACTCAAGTTTATCAAGGTGATGGATCGTTTGGTGACACAAAGAGTTGCGGAATGGCTCCTTGATACTCCTAGATGACTAGCTTGGATATTACACACCAAAATAGACACCCTTAGTTGTTGGATATGACACACCAACGAGATTCACTCAAGACTTGATGAGAAGTAAAGAGAGAACAAAGAAATCTGATAGATTTGTAGAAAAAGGATTGTGATTAAAAGAGAGAACGCAAACACACTTATATAGAGAAGTATGGAACAGGCTCCATATTCTCGAGATCATTAAAGGGAACAGGCTCCCTTGGAACTACAACAAAGACTAAAGACTTATTCAAATTCGAAAAGAGTTTTTAAAACATGAAATAAAAACCATAGTTTAAAAATAACCTAAGGTGGAACCGTGATACATCATCTAAGGTTTATGTAAGTAACTTGTGGCCTCATTAAAAACCTTCCTTTGGAAAACCCAATGGGACAAAACCAAAGGCTAGGAAAAGAGCACACACAAGCACTTGCTTAGATGATGATCAGTTTGAAACCATTGCTTGAATGGTGATAAGAGTGTCTTGATTGATCAAACGTCCATCAAGACCGTCTTCTTGCTTCCATGAGATCATAAGTAGACTTCCAACAGCTTCTTTGAGTCTTCTAGCTTTGGCGCGAGTGATGGGACCTGGTGGAATGACTAAGGCATCATCTTCTTCCCTTGATTGGTCTTTGAACTCTTTATCTCCATCCTTGTGCCGGTCCATGATCATATCAAAAGGGTTGGAGAAACACCAGGAAGTTGAATAAATCTCATAGGACTTGGGATGAAGAAGTTATCCCACTTTCAAATCAGGTGATTCCAGTTCCCCAGTTTGGGAATAGGACAGCTTCTTCGTCGTTCCAATCAAACCAGGATGAATCACTTTGTAAGAAGCTTGATTTGATACATAAAATGGTGGAGAAACACCAGGAAGTTGAATAAATCTCATAGGAGTTGGGATGAAGAAGTTATCCCACTTTCAAATCAGGTGATTCCAGTTTCCCAGTTTGGGAATAGGACAGCTTCTTCGTCGTTCCAATCAAACCAGGATGAATCACTTTGTAAGAAGCTTGATTTGGATACATAAAGTGTTGGAGAATCACCAGGAAGTTGAATAAATCTCATAGGAGTTGGGATGAAGAAGTTATCCCACTTTCAAATCAGGTGATTCCAGTTTCCCAGTTTGGGAATAGGACAGCTTCTTCGTCGTTCCAATCAAACCAGGATGAATCACTTTGTAAGAAGCTTGATTTGGATACATAAAGTGTTGGAGAAACACCAGGAAGTTGAATAAATCTCATAGGAGTTGGGATGAAGAAGTTATCCCACTTTCAAATCAGGTGATTCCAGTTTCCCAGTTTGGGAATAGGACAGCTTCTTCGTCGTTCCAATCAAACCAGGATGAATCACTTTGTAAGAAGCTTGATTTGGATACATAAAGTGTTGGAGAAACACCAGGAAGTTGAATAAATCTCATAGGAGTTGGGATGAAGAAGTTATCCCACTTTCAAATCAGGTGATTCCAGTTTCCCAGTTTGGGAATAGGACAGCTTCTTCGTCGTTCCAATCAAACCAGGATGAATCACTTTGTAAGAAGCTTGATTTGGATACATAAAATGGTGGAGAAACACCAGGAAGTTGAATAAATCTCATAGGAGTTGGGATGAAGAAGTTATCCCACTTTCAAATCAGGTGATTCCAGTTTCCCAGTTTGGGAATAGGACAGCTTCTTCGTCGTTCCAATCAAACCAGGATGAATCACTTTGTAAGAAGCTTGATTTGGATACATAAAGTGTTGGAGAATCACCAGGAAGTTGAATAAATCTCATAGGAGTTGGGATGAAGAAGTTATCCCACTTTCAAATCAGGTGATTCCAGTTTCCCAGTTTGGGAATAGGACAGCTTCTTCGTCGTTCCAATCAAACCAGGATGAATCACTTTGTAAGAAGCTTGATTTGGATACATAAAGGGTGGAGAATCACCAGGAAGTTGAATAAATCTCATAGGAGTTGGGATGAAGAAGTTATCCCACTTTCAAATCAGGTGATTCCAGTTTCCCAGTTTGGGAATAGGACAGCTTCTTCGTCGTTCCAATCAAACCAGGATGAATCACTTTGTAAGAAGCTTGATTTGGATACATAAAGTGGTGGAGAAACACCAGGAAGTTGAATAAATCTCATAGGAGTTGGGATGAAGAAGTTATCCCACTTTCAAATCAGGTGATTCCAGTTTCCCAGTTTGGGAATAGGACAGCTTCTTCGTCGTTCCAATCAAACCAGGATGAATCACTTTGTAAGAAGCTTGATTTGGATACATAAAGTGGTGGAGAAACACCAGGAAGTTGAATAAATCTCATAGGAGTTGGGATGAAGAAGTTATCCCACTTTCAAATCAGGTGATTCCAGTTTCCCAGTTTGGGAATAGGACAGCTTCTTCGTCGTTCCAATCAAACCAGGATGAATCACTTTGTAAGAAGCTTGATTTGGATACATAAAGTGTTGGAGAAACACCAGGAAGTTGAATAAATCTCATAGGAGTTGGGATGAAGAAGTTATCCCACTTTCAAATCAGGTGATTCCAGTTTCCCAGTTTGGGAATAGGACAGCTTCTTCGTCGTTCCAATCAAACCAGGATGAATCACTTTGTAAGAAGCTTGATTTGGATACATAAAGTGTTGGAGAAACACCAGGAAGTTGAATAAATCTCATAGGAGTTGGGATGAAGAAGTTATCCCACTTTCAAATCAGGTGATTCCAGTTTCCCAGTTTGGGAATAGGACAGCTTCTTCGTCGTTCCAATCAAACCAGGATGAATCACTTTGTAAGAAGCTTGATTTGGATACATAAAGTGGTGGAGAAACACCAGGAAGTTGAATAAATCTCATAGGAGTTGGGATGAAGAAGTTATCCCACTTTCAAATCAGGTGATTCCAGTTTCCCAGTTTGGGAATAGGACAGCTTCTTCGTCGTTCCAATCAAACCAGGATGAATCACTTTGTAAGAAGCTTGATTTGGATACATAAAGTGTTGGAGAATCACCAGGAAGTTGAATAAATCTCATAGGAGTTGGGATGAAGAAGTTATCCCACTTTCAAATCAGGTGATTCCAGTTTCCCAGTTTGGGAATAGGACAGCTTCTTCGTCGTTCCAATCAAACCAGGATGAATCACTTTGTAAGAAGCTTGATTTGGATACATAAAGGGTGGAGAAACACCAGGAAGTTGAATAAATCTCATAGGAGTTGGGATGAAGAAGTTATCCCACTTTCAAATCAGGTGATTCCAGTTTCCCAGTTTGGGAATAGGACAGCTTCTTCGTCGTTCCAATCAAACCAGGATGAATCACTTTGTAAGAAGCTTGATTTGGATACATAAAGTGGTGGAGAAACACCAGGAAGTTGAATAAATCTCATAGGAGTTGGGATGAAGAAGTTATCCCACTTTCAAATCAGGTGATTCCAGTTTCCCAGTTTGGGAATAGGACAGCTTCTTCGTCGTTCCAATCAAACCAGGATGAATCACTTTGTAAGAAGCTTGATTTGGATACATAAAGTGGTGGAGAAACACCAGGAAGTTGAATAAATCTCATAGGAGTTGGGATGAAGAAGTTATCCCACTTTCAAATCAGGTGATTCCAGTTTCCCAGTTTGGGAATAGGACAGCTTCTTCGTCGTTCCAATCAAACCAGGATGAATCACTTTGTAAGAAGCTTGATTTGGATACATAAAGTGTTGGAGAATCACCAGGAAGTTGAATAAATCTCATAGGAGTTGGGATGAAGAAGTTATCCCACTTTCAAATCAGGTGATTCCAGTTTCCCAGTTTGGGAATAGGACAGCTTCTTCGTCGTTCCAATCAAACCAGGATGAATCACTTTGTAAGAAGCTTGATTTGGATACATAAAGTGTTGGAGAATCACCAGGAAGTTGAATAAATCTCATAGGAGTTGGGATGAAGAAGTTATCCCACTTTCAAATCAGGTGATTCCAGTTTCCCAGTTTGGGAATAGGACAGCTTCTTCGTCGTTCCAATCAAACCAGGATGAATCACTTTGTAAGAAGCTTGATTTGGATACATAAAGGGTTGGAGAAACACCAGGAAGTTGAATAAATCTCATAGGAGTTGGGATGAAGAAGTTATCCCACTTTCAAATCAGGTGATTCCAGTTTCCCAGTTTGGGAATAGGACAGCTTCTTCGTCGTTCCAATCAAACCAGGATGAATCACTTTGTAAGAAGCTTGATTTGGATACATAAAGTGGTGGAGAAACACCAGGAAGTTGAATAAATCTCATAGGAGTTGGGATGAAGAAGTTATCCCACTTTCAAATCAGGTGATTCCAGTTTCCCAGTTTGGGAATAGGACAGCTTCTTCGTCGTTCCAATCAAACCAGGATGAATCACTTTGTAAGAAGCTTGATTTGGATACATAAAGTGGTGGAGAAACACCAGGAAGTTGAATAAATCTCATAGGAGTTGGGATGAAGAAGTTATCCCACTTTCAAATCAGGTGATTCCAGTTTCCCAGTTTGGGAATAGGACAGCTTCTTCGTCGTTCCAATCAAACCAGGATGAATCACTTTGTAAGAAGCTTGATTTGGATACATAAAGTGTTGGAGAAACACCAGGAAGTTGAATAAATCTCATAGGAGTTGGGATGAAGAAGTTATCCCACTTTCAAATCAGGTGATTCCAGTTTCCCAGTTTGGGAATAGGACAGCTTCTTCGTCGTTCCAATCAAACCAGGATGAATCACTTTGTAAGAAGCTTGATTTGGATACATAAAGTGGTGGAGAATCACCAGGAAGTTGAATAAATCTCATAGGAGTTGGGATGAAGAAGTTATCCCACTTTCAAATCAGGTGATTCCAGTTTCCCAGTTTGGGAATAGGACAGCTTCTTCGTCGTTCCAATCAAACCAGGATGAATCACTTTGTAAGAAGCTTGATTTGGATACATAAAGTGTTGGAGAATCACCAGGAAGTTGAATAAATCTCATAGGAGTTGGGATGAAGAAGTTATCCCACTTTCAAATCAGGTGATTCCAGTTTCCCAGTTTGGGAATAGGACAGCTTCTTCGTCGTTCCAATCAAACCAGGATGAATCACTTTGTAAGAAGCTTGATTTGGATACATAAAGTGTTGGAGAATCACCAGGAAGTTGAATAAATCTCATAGGAGTTGGGATGAAGAAGTTATCCCACTTTCAAATCAGGTGATTCCAGTTTCCCAGTTTGGGAATAGGACAGCTTCTTCGTCGTTCCAATCAAACCAGGATGAATCACTTTGTAAGAAGCTTGATTTTGATACATAAAGGGTGGAGAAACACCAGGAAGTTGAATAAATCTCATAGGAGTTGGGATGAAGAAGTTATCCCACTTTCAAATCAGGTGATTCCAGTTTCCCAGTTTGGGAATAGGACAGCTTCTTCGTCGTTCCAATCAAACCAGGATGAATCACTTTGTAAGAAGCTTGATTTGGATACATAAAAGGTGGAGAAACACCAGGAAGTTGAATAAATCTCATAGGAGTTGGGATGAAGAAGTTATCCCACTTTCAAATCAGGTGATTCCAGTTTCCCAGTTTGGGAATAGGACAGCTTCTTCGTCGTTCCAATCAAACCAGGATGAATCACTTTGTAAGAAGCTTGATTTGGATACATAAAATGGTGGAGAAACACCAGGAAGTTGAATAAATCTCATAGGAGTTGGGATGAAGAAGTTATCCCACTTTCAAATCAGGTGATTCCAGTTTCCCAGTTTGGGAATAGGACAGCTTCTTCGTCGTTCCAATCAAACCAGGATGAATCACTTTGTAAGAAGCTTGATTTGGATACATAAAGTGTTGGGGAAACACCAGGAAGTTGAATAAATCTCATAGGAGTTGGGATGAAGAAGTTATCCCACTTTCAAATCAGGTGATTCCAGTTTCCCAGTTTGGGAATAGGACAGCTTCTTCGTCGTTCCAATCAAACCAGGATGAATCACTTTGTAAGAAGCTTGATTTGGATACATAAAGTGTTGGAGAAACACCAGGAAGTTGAATAAATCTCATAGGAGTTGGGATGAAGAAGTTATCCCACTTTCAAATCAGGTGATTCCAGTTTCCCAGTTTGGGAATAGGACAGCTTCTTCGTCGTTCCAATCAAACCAGGATGAATCACTTTGTAAGAAGCTTGATTTTGATACATAAAATGGTGGAGAAACACCAGGAAGTTGAATAAATCTCATAGGAGTTGGGATGAAGAAGTTATCCCACTTTCAAATCAGGTGATTCCAGTTTCCCAGTTTGGGAATAGGACAGCTTCTTCGTCGTTCCAATCAAACCAGGATGAATCACTTTGTAAGAAGCTTGATTTGGATACATAAAGTGTTGGAGAATCACCAGGAAGTTGAATAAATCTCATAGGAGTTGGGATGAAGAAGTTATCCCACTTTCAAATCAGGTGATTCCAGTTTCCCAGTTTGGGAATAGGACAGCTTCTTCGTCGTTCCAATCAAACCAGGATGAATCACTTTGTAAGAAGCTTGATTTGGATACATAAAGGGTTGGAGAAACACCAGGAAGTTGAATAAATCTCATAGGAGTTGGGATGAAGAAGTTATCCCACTTTCAAATCAGGTGATTCCAGTTTCCCAGTTTGGGAATAGGACAGCTTCTTCGTCGTTCCAATCAAACCAGGATGAATCACTTTGTAAGAAGCTTGATTTTGATACATAAAATGGTGGAGAAACACCAGGAAGTTGAATAAATCTCATAGGAGTTGGGATGAAGAAGTTATCCCACTTTCAAATCAGGTGATTCCAGTTTCCCAGTTTGGGAATAGGACAGCTTCTTCGTCGTTCCAATCAAACCAGGATGAATCACTTTGTAAGAAGCTTGATTTGGATACATAAAATGGTGGAGAAACACCAGGAAGTTGAATAAATCTCATAGGAGTTGGGATGAAGAAGTTATCCCACTTTCAAATCAGGTGATTCCAGTTTCCCAGTTTGGGAATAGGACAGCTTCTTCGTCGTTCCAATCAAACCAGGATGAATCACTTTGTAAGAAGCTTGATTTGGATACATAAAGTGTTGGAGAATCACCAGGAAGTTGAATAAATCTCATAGGAGTTGGGATGAAGAAGTTATCCCACTTTCAAATCAGGTGATTCCAGTTTCCCAGTTTGGAAATAGGACAGCTTCTTCGTCGTTCCAATCAAACCAGGATGAATCACTTTGTAAGAAGCTTGATTTGATACATAAAATGGTGGAGAATCACCAGGAAGTTGAATAAATCTCATAGGAGTTGGGATGAAGAAGTTATCCCACTTTCTAATCAGGTGATTCCAGTTTCCCAGTTTGGGAATAGGACAGGTTCTTCGTCGTTCCAATCAAACCAGGATGAATCACTTTGTAAGAAGCTTGATTTTGATACATAAAATGGTGGAGAAACACCAGGAAGTTGAATAAATCTCATAGGAGTTGGAATGAAGTAGTTATCCCACTTTCTAATCAGGTGATTCCAGTTTCCCAGTTTGGGAATAGGACAGCTTCTTCGTCGTTCCAATCAAACCAGGATGAATCACTTTGTAAGAAGCTTGATTTGGATACATAAAGGGTTGGAGAAACACCAGGAAGTTGAATAAATCTCATAGGACTTGGGATGAAGAAGTTATCCCACTTTCAAATCAGGTGATTCCAGTGTTGAGATGAGCTGAGGAATATGAGGAGTGTTGTTCAGGGTTGAAGAGGTTGTGATGTGGAGAAGAGGAGAAGGATTGGCCTTAGGGAGAACCGTCCGTACCGGTCCGTACAGGTCCGTACCATGGCCGTACGGCCGTACAGACGGTATCGACCAAGCGGTAAAGAAATGTTACCGCAAGAAGAAGTTCACGGTCTGATCATGTTTTGCCTTGACCAAAGAAGGCATATGACCGTTTATGGATAGAGGAAGAGCGTCTCTACAGGCTGGCACAGGCTGGAAGGATAAGGTTCACTTTTAGCATAGTGACCACGCGTGTGGAGAGGCTCATTGGTCCGGTTCAAATTAAAGGCTCCCTTAGACTTGACCTCACATGCTTAGTCCCTTCTTAAACCCTAGTATCACCTCCTATATATTGTAAACACTCTCTCATTAATGAAATAATGCGAGTTATGTTACTCTCTCTCTAGTCTCTCTCTTGTTCATCATGGATCATACTTAATCTCCCCATTTCTCTCACAATCTCTTCTAAACTTCCCTTAATCTCTTACCAAATCTCTCTTAATCTCTCAATACCTATTCTACTCTCTAATCTCATATGGTATCAGAGCCAGGTTGGCTTTGGTATTGAGAGATCCTTGTTCCTTTCTTTACATTTGCGAGTTTGTTCTTGTGTGTTAAAGAAGAGGAGATGGAGACGACCAACTTTAGCAAACTGGTGACGGTTCCGGTTGCACTGAAGGGAGGCTCGAACTACTTGATGTGGTCCCAGTTGGTGAGGACTACCATTGGAAGGCTAGGGTTGTGGAACCACATCACAGATGATGGTCCGGAGCCAGTGGCCAAAGAAGATGAAGAAGAAGGCGACGGGAAGACTCTTGCGGTAGCTGAAGCAAAGAGATGGGTCCAAGAGGATTTGATGGTGCTGTCTGTGCTCCATGCCTCCCTGGAGCTCCCCATACTCGAAGCTTACGTGCACTTTGAGACCCCTAAGCGCCTTTGGGACATGCTCCATAAGAGGTATGGAAACAAGTCCAACATAAGCCGGGTGTTTGATCTGAAGCAAACCATCAGTGTCTTGAGGCAAGATGGAGAAGATCTCACCAAGCACATGGGGAAGTTTGGAGCTTTGTGGTCCGAACTTGAGAGTCTTAGACCCAACACAACTGATGAGGAATCGCTCATTGAGAGGAGAGAGCAAGATCAGGTGTTTGGGCTATTGATGACTCTAGATGAAAGCTACCAGGATGTGATCAAGCATATCCTGAGATCACCTACTCTCCCATCCATGGAGGAGGTATGCGCTCAACTTCAGAAGGAGGAAGGTTCTCTTGGGTTGTTTGGAGGCAAGAAGGGAATGTCCACGGCTCATAAGGCAGAAGAGGCGCAAGCAAACAAGGCAGCGTACCGTGGAGATGGAAGGAAGTATGAGAAGTATGAGGGAAGCTGTGAGCATTGCAAGCGGCAGGGGCATAAGAAGAGTCAGTGCTGGATCCTACATCCACACCTCAGGCCTAGCAAGTTCAACAAGGATAGAGAAGCTAAGGCTCACCTTTCTGCTGAAGCAAGTGGTTGTTGACATGAAGCAATAAGAGTTGAGTATATTGAGAGAAGGCAGTAAGGAGCAAGAGGATCATCAGTGTGATCCGATTAAGCAAAGAATCTCCTTACCTTGCAATGCAAGACTGTCCGTACAATCTACCCTACCTTGGTGTGCAAGATATGCAAAGGGAACTGATGAAATGAAGAGAGATGGCAAGAAGAATATCTTTGGTCGCCAATGGGAAGTGGAGAGACATTGGGAAGCAATGTCACGGGTCTGGTTAAGGATTCAAAGTCCCTTCCATCCGTTAGGACCTGTCATTATCAGGCTGAGCAATCTGTGCATACCAGTCCAAGAGTAGATTAGTTTATTAGTTCTATGGGATTCTTTGTTTAATATTTTCCCTAGATGCAATAGCTTCTTTGTCTCTCTTTATATACTCATGTATCATGTACCAAATGAAGTAAGGAAATATACTTCCTCATTATTCTCTCTCACATTTTCGAAATCACCTCTCTCTCTCCTTTATCTCTCTCTCTCTCTCGGATCCTTAGTAAACCCTAGTTCTCTCTTCTCTTTGTTCTTGATAAATCACACAAGCTACTCTTATTATTCATACAATTTATCATGGTATCAGAGCAACAAAGCTCTTGAACCCTTTATCTACTTCCGCAAAACAAATCTCTGTTTCTTTTCTCGTTGTTCTTCACCAAGATCCTACCTTTGAATCCTCAAGATGGAGAACAGCAACAACAACAACAACAACCGCATTAGCATACCTGTGACTCTGAAGGGGATTAACTACCTCTTATGGGCCAGGATGGTGAAGATTGCCCTTGGAGGAAAGGGTTTGTGGAGTCATGTCTCAACAGAAGCGGCTCCAAAGCAAACCACCCAAGGAGAAGATGGACAGGAGATGGTGGTAGCTGATGAAGACAAGTGGGCACAGGAAGATCTCATGGTTCTCACAGTGCTCCTCAGCTCTCTTGAACCCGCCATCATGGAGTCTTACTCTTACTGTGAGACTACCAAACAGCTGTGGGATACACTTTACAAAGTGTATGGAAACGTCTCCAACCTCACAAGAGTCTTTGAAGTGAAGAGAGCCATCAATGCACTCAACCAAGGGGATGTGGAGTTTCAACCACACTTTGGCAAGTTCAGGTCTCTTTGGGCAGAGATGGAGCTGCTAAGACCACACACCACTGACCATGCCACTCTCCTAACCAGGCGTGAAGAGGACAGAGTGTTTGGACTGCTGCTCACTCTTAACCCATCTTATGGGAGCTTGATCAAGCACATCCTAAGAGCTGACAAACTACCTGACCTGGATGAAGTGTGTGCTCAAATCCAGAAGGAAGAAGGCTCAGTGGGCTTGTTTGGTGGAAAGGGAGACTTAAGCATGGCGCATCAAGCAGAACAAGCAGTGGCAAACAAGGCAGCTTACAAACAAGATGAGAGGAAAGGCCTGACCTGTGACCACTGCAAGAAGAAGGGTCACTTGAAGGACAAATGCTGGATACTCCATCCCCACCTTAAGCCCAACAAGTTCAGGGAGACTCGCTCTCAATACCAAGATGCAAGGGCCAACTTCTCAGCTGATGGTGCTGAGCCAACAACTCCAATCACCATGGGTATAAGCAACCTAGGTGTGGGAAGTGCCACTGCCTCCACATCAGGCTATGCCACGCCAAGAGCCAACCTGGATGAGACCATCAAGAAGTCTGACTTAACAGCTCTCATCAAGGCTCTAAAGGAATCTGGTATATCTAAAACCCTTGGTGTCTCTCTTAATGCTTCACATACTGCTGATGGACCTATGAAAGATTTTAAATCGGCTAAGCCCTTAGTTATAGACTCTGGTGCTTCCCATCACATGATAAGTGATTTAGAACTGATTAAAAACATAGAACCAGCCTTAGGAAATGTGATGATAGCAAATGGAGATAAAATCCCAATAAAAGGTGTAGGTAATCTTAGACTGTTTGATAAAGAAACTAAGGCTTTCTATATGCCCACCTTTGCTTCAAACCTATTGTCTGTTAAGAAAGTAACTAATGATCTCAATTGTCAAGTTACATTCACGCCTAACAGTGTGTACTTTCAGGATATTGATTCTAGTAAGTTGCTTGGCAAAGGTGTTACCAAGGGAGACTTGTACTTGCTTGAGGACACAAGACCTGCAACTGATTTATTTCCTGCCTTTCATTCTGTTTCTGAATTCCCTAAAGATGTAATATGGCATGCTAGACTAGGACATCCTCATTCTCATGCCTTGAACATCCTGTTGCCTAGCATTTCATTTAAAAGTGATTGTGAGGCTTGTATCTTAGGAAAACATTGTAGAACTGTGTTTCCTAAATCAAAAACTCAATATGATAATTGCTTTGATCTCATCCATTCTGACGTATGGACTGCCCCATGTGCATCTAGAGAGCACCATAAATATTTTGTGACATTCATTGATGAAAAATCTAAATACACATGGATCACTTTGTTGCAATCTAAGGATAGAGTGCTAGAAGCTTTTAAAAACTTTCAAAGCTATATTACTAACCATTTCAATGTTAAGATCAAAATTCTTAGATCAGATAATGGTGGTGAGTATACTAGCACAGCCTTCAAACAACACCTAGCCTCACATGGAATCATTCAACAAACTAGCTGTCCTTATACTCCTCAACAAAATGGAGTGGCTGAGAGAAAGAATAGACACTTGATGGAAGTGGCGAGGAGTATGATGTTCCATGCCAATGTACCTAAGCGTTTTTGGGGAGATGCCGTGGTCACGGCCACCTATCTAATCAACCGCACACCTACAAGAGTCCTCCTTGATGCCACTCCCTATGAGGTACTAAACAAATCTAGATCATCCATTGACCATTTGCGTGTGTTTGGGTGTGTGTGTTTTGTTTTGATTCCAGGAGAACTAAGGAACAAGCTAGAAGCAAAGAGCACAAAGGCCATGTTCATTGGGTACTCTACACATCAGAAAGGGTACAAATGCTATGTACCAGAGACAAGGAGAGTCCTAGTATCCAGAGATGTTAAGTTTATGGAATCCAAGGCCTACTATGATGAGAAGAGTTGGGGAGAACTCAAAGATCTATCTCATTCTGCCTCGGACAGAGCTAACAATCTGAAAGTTCTTATGGAAAGACTTGGCATCAACTTACCAAGGGAACCAGAGAAGGGCCGGGACACCACTCCTCAGCCTGATGGAGCTGAGGTACGCGACAATGAAGTCTCTCATCATGATCATGAGGGGGGCAATGGAGAACAACCTGCACAAGCTCAACATGAAGAAAACTCAGTATTGTCTCATGATCAAGATGAGATGGAGCAACCAGAAACTGAAGCTCAAGATAGTGAACTTGAGCAGACACCAGCTCTAAGAAGAAGTACAAGGATCAGGAGACCGGCTTCAGATTGGGTTAAGACAAGGATCTACTACAATGCTCAAGCCGTGGCACATCCAGTGAGTGGAGTATGCACCCTTGCTCAGTATCCAGAAGAACATCAAGCCTTTGTGAGCTCATTGGACCAGGAATGGATACCAAAAACGTATGCAGAAGCTATGGAGGATGATGAATGGAGGAACTCAGTGGATGATGAAATGGGGGCCATGGAAAGGAACAACACCTGGTATGAGACAGAGCTTCCAAAAGGGAAGAAAGCTGTGACTAGCAGACTCATACACACCATCAAGTACCTTGCAAATGGGAAGCCAGAAAGGAAAAAGACCAGACTGGTGGCAAGAGGGTACACACAAGTATATGGAGAAGACTACCTAGACACTTTTGCACCAGTGGCCAAGCTCCATACAATCCGGATCCTACTCTCATTGGCAGTGAACCTAGAATGGGATCTTTGGCAAATGGATGTGAAGAATGCATTCTTGCAAGGTGAATTAGAAGATGAAGTATATATGAGGCCACCTCCCGGAATGGAAGAGATGGTAAAACCAGGGAATGTCCTCAGACTCAGGAAGGCTATTTATGGCTTGAAGCAATCACCAAGAGCTTGGTACCACAAGCTAAGCACCACACTGAATGGAAGAGGCTTTGTGAAGTCTCAAGCGGATCACACACTGTTCACTCTCACCAGCCAGGAAGGAATTGTTGTAATCCTGGTCTATGTAGATGATATCATCATCACTGGTAGTAACAAGGAAGGGATCAGCTCAACTAAGACATTCCTCAAGGCCGCATTTGACATCAAAGATCTAGGAGAACTGAAATATTTCCTTGGCATTGAGATGTGCAGATCAAAGGAGGGATTGTTTATGTCCCAAAGGAAGTATACTTTGGACATCCTAAAGGAGGCAGGAGACCTTGGAGGAAGATTGGCCAAGACACCACTGGAAGAAGGCTACAAGGTTATGCGTGAGGGGGAGTTTGATGCAACTCCCTTTGAGGATGTCAAGAGGTATAGAAGAATGGTTGGGAAGCTCATCTATCTCACTATCACCAGGCCGGATGTGTGTTTTGCTGTGAACCAAGTGAGTCAACACATGCAAGCTCCTAAGGTACATCATTGGAACATGGTGGAAAGGATCTTGAGATACTTAAGAGAAGCCCCAGGTCAGGGAGTTTGGATGGCTTGCAACAAGAGTACTGAAGTTGTTGGGTATTGTGATGCTGATTGGGCTGGAGATAGAGTTGATAGGAGATCAACCACAGGCTATTGTACCTTTATTGGAGGAAACCTAGTCACATGGAAGAGCAAGAAGCAGAAGGTGGTCTCTTGCTCAAGTGCTGAGGCAGAATACCGATCTATGAGGAAGCTTACTAGTGAACTCATATGGATCAAGGGTTTGCTAAAGGACTTGGGCATAGAGATCTCCACGCCAATGACTATGCATTGTGACAATCAGGCAGCAATACACATTGCATCAAACTCTGTGTTCCATGAGAGGACTAAGCATATAGAAGTGGACTGTCACAAGGTGAGACAAGCAGTAGAGCAGCAAGTGATTCTTCCATGTTACACAAGAAGTGAAGATCAACTAGCTGACATATTCACCAAGGCAGCCAGTAGCAAGGTTTGTGAGTTCATCCATCCTAAACTTGGACTCATAGACCTCTCTTGCCACTAACACTCTCAACCGTGGAGTGTTCTACTCTTTTTCCTTGGCTTGGGTTTTCTCCCATGTGGTTTTTCTCAAGCTAAAGGTTTTAATGAGGGAATGCTTCATGGTGTACAAGCTTGACCTGTTCCATGGTCAAGCTTGAGGGGGAGTGTTGACATGAAGCAATAAGAGTTGAGTATATTGAGAGAAGGCAGTAAGGAGCAAGAGGATCATCAGTGTGATCCGATTAAGCAAAGAATCTCCTTACCTTGCAATGCAAGACTGTCCGTACAATCTACCCTACCTTGGTGTGCAAGATATGCAAAGGGAACTGATGAAATGAAGAGAGATGGCAAGAAGAATATCTTTGGTCGCCAATGGGAAGTGGAGAGACATTGGGAAGCAATGTCACGGGTCTGGTTAAGGATTCAAAGTCCCTTCCATCCGTTAGGACCTGTCATTATCAGGCTGAGCAATCTGTGCATACCAGTCCAAGAGTAGATTAGTTTATTAGTTCTATGGGATTCTTTGTTTAATATTTTCCCTAGATGCAATAGCTTCTTTGTCTCTCTTTATATACTCATGTATCATGTACCAAATGAAGTAAGGAAATATACTTCCTCATTATTCTCTCTCACATTTTCGAAATCACCTCTCTCTCTCCTTTATCTCTCTCTCTCTCTCGGATCCTTAGTAAACCCTAGTTCTCTCTTCTCTTTGTTCTTGATAAATCACACAAGCTACTCTTATTATTCATACAATTTATCAGTGGTGCCGGCTCATCAGGGGCTAGTCCAAATGTCAAGGCGGGTGAAAGTGAAGGCAGAGCTCTAACTTCTCAGGAGGTGATCACCAAGGCTGACTTTGAGGCTTTCATCCGAGCCCTCAAGGAGTCTGGTAAAATGCTAGGCAACACTCTTGGATACTCATACTCTGCTCATACATTACCTAGTATCTCTGATAAACTGTTAGACATTTTTAAAATCTCATGTACTGCCACTGCTCATACTAGCATAACTGATAGATTGTTAGGAGTAGTTAAGAGCCTGAAAGCTGAAAATGAAACATCTAGAACCAAGACTGCTAGGAGCTTGCATAAACCATTGATAATTGACTCTGGTGCATCTCATCACATGATTAGTGATAACAATCTGATAAAAGACATAGAACCTGCCCTTGGACATGTTATGATTGCAAATGGAGATAGAATTCCCATTAGGGGCATTGGTAAACTGAACTTGTTTAATAAGGATTCAAAAGCTTTTTACATGCCTGAGTTCACCTCTAATCTTTTATCAGTTAAGAAATGCACTACTGATCTTCAATGCAATGTTATTTTCAGTCCTAATGATGTTAAGTTTCAGGATATTAAGAGCAGTAAGTTGATTGGGCAAGGAGCAACCAAGGGGGATCTTTACATGATTGAAGACCTTGCACCTATTTCTAGTTCTTGTTTCTCGTTTAGTTCTGTTTCTTCCTTAAGTACTGATGCTCTGTGGCATGCTAGGCTAGGACATCCACATGTTAGGGCCTTAAGCATTATGTTACCAGGTGTCATGTTTAAAAATAATGATTGTGAGGCATGTGTTTTGGGCAAACATTGTAAGACTGTTTTTCAGAGATCATCTACTCTTTATGCAAACTGCTTTGATTTAATTCACTCTGATGTTTGGACGGCACCTTGCTTATCTAGGGATGATTACAAGTATTATGTCACATTCATTGATGAAAAATCCAAATACACCTGGTTAACATTGATTAAAACTAAAGATAGGGTCCTTGATGCATTTAAAAATTTTCAAGCCTATGTGACTAACCAATATCATGCCAAGATTAAGATTTTCAGGTCTGATAATGGTGGGGAGTATACTGGGCATGCATTTCGTGATCACCTTGCTCAACATGGGATTCTTCACCAGACTAGCTGCCCATACACTCCACAGCAGAATGGAGTTGCGGAAAGGAAGAACAGACATCTCATGGAGGTGTCCCGGTCCATGATGTTCCACAAAGGGGTTCCCAAGAGGTATTGGAGTGATGCTGTGATGACTGCGTGCTACCTGATCAACAGGATACCAACCAGGATCTTGGCAGATCAATCTCCATTTGAGGTACTCAACAAGAGCAGGCCAGTCTTGGATCACCTGAGGACTTTTGGATGCGTGTGTTATGTTCTTGTACCAGGCGAGCAGAGAAACAAACTAGAAGCAAAGAGCACCAAGGCTATGATGATTGGGTATTCCACTTCACAGAAGGGATACAAATGCTATGATCCTACAGCTAGGAGAGTCCTAGTGTCAAGGGATGTCAGATTCATGGAAGACAAAGGATACTATGATGAGCAGACATGGGAAGACTTGGAGGATCTCTCTCAGCCTTCAGAAAGAGCTGCTTGCTTGAGAAACATCCTAGAGGGACTCGGAATTGGAGTGTCCCAGGATCAGAGTAGGCGTCCAGAACCTACTCCAGCTGCAGCAGAAGAACCATCCCACTTTGCACATGAGGGGGGAAGTGAATCAGTATCTGAACTAGAGGACCAAGGCTTAGAAGAGGCCGGTGAGCTAGGAAACAGAGGAACTGATTCTCCTGTCCAAAGTGGAGAAGGATCAGCAAGGGGAGAACTGAATGAAGAAGATCAGAGACAAGGAGAGGCTAGAGCTGAAGCTGAAGAACAGACTGAAGCAGTGACTCCACAAGTAGAAGAAGAACAAGAGATGGCACAAGAAGGGCCAGTGTTGAGAAGGAGTACAAGGCTGAGGAAGGATCCTTCCAGTTGGGTAAACACGAGAGTGTACTACAATGCCCAAGCTGTGAAGCATCCTACTCAGGCTGTGTGTTCCTTTGCTCAATATCCAGAAGCACATTGTGCATTTATGGTAAACTTAGATAAGAATCACATTCCAAGAAGCTATGAAGAGGCAATGGAAGATAAGGAATGGAAGGAATCAGTAGGAGCTGAGGCAGGAGCTATGATAAAGAATGACACATGGTATGAGAGTGAACTACCAAAAGGGAAGAAGGCTGTGTCTAGTAGATGGATCTTTACAGTCAAGTACAAGGCTGATGGGTCGATTGAGAGGAAGAAGACTAGACTGGTAGCAAGAGGGTTCACTCAGACTTATGGAGAAGACTACATTGATACATTTGCTCCAGTTGCAAAGCTACACACCATTCGAATAGTCCTATCAGTGGCTACTAACCTTGGGTGGGATCTTTGGCAGATGGATGTTAAGAATGCATTTCTCCAAGGAGAGTTAGAAGATGAAGTTTACATGCTACCACCTCCGGGCCTAGAAGGGATGGTGAAACCAGGGAATGTGCTGAGACTGAAGAAGGCCATCTATGGGTTGAAGCAATCACCAAGGGCATGGTATCACAAGCTGAGCACAACTCTAAATGGAAGAGGGTTCAGGAAATCAGAGCTAGATCACACTCTCTTCACTCTTACTACACCTGCTGGCATTGTTGTGCTTCTTGTATATGTGGATGACATAGTTATCACAGGCAGTGATAAGGTTGAAATCAAGGAGACCAAGGAGTTTCTGAAATCTGTGTTTGACATCAAAGACTTGGGAGAAATGAAGTACTTCCTTGGAATTGAGCTGTGCAGATCAGAAGAAGGGTTGTTCATCTCACAAAGGAAGTATATCTTGGATCTGTTGAAGGAGGCTGGTGCGTATGGTGGAAAGACAGCCAAGATGCCCATGGAGGATGGGTATAAAGCTCCACGTGAGGGGGAGCTAGAAGATAGTAAGCTATTTCATGATCCAAAGCTATACAGGAAGCTTGTGGGGAAGCTGATCTATCTAACCATCACTAGGCCAGACATCTGTTTTGCTGTGAACCAAGTGAGTCAGCATATGCAAGCTCCAAGAGAGCATCACTGGCGCATGGTAGAAAGAGTTCTCATGTATCTGAATGGAACTCAAGGGCTTGGTATATGGATGGGTTGTAACGGGAGTACTGAAGCAGTGGGATATTGTGATGCAGATTGGGCTGGAGACAGAACAGATAGAAGATCTACAACCGGCTATTGCACATTCATTGGTGGAAACATGGTTACTTGGAAGAGTAAGAAGCAGAAGGTGGTGTCATGCTCAAGTGCCGAGGCTGAGTATAGAGCAATGCTAAAGCTCACAAATGAGTTGGTATGGATTAAAGGAATACTGAAGCACTTGGAGATTGAGCAAGCAACACCAATGACCATGCACTGTGACAATCAAGCAGCCATTCACATAGCCACAAACTCGGTGTTCCATGAAAGAACTAAGCATATTGAAGTGGACTGTCATAAAGTGAGGCAGATGATAGTCTTGGGAGTAATACTGCCGTGCTACACAAGGAGTGAGGATCAGTTGGCAGATGTATTCACTAAGGCGGCTAGGCAAAAGACAATGGAGTCAATTCACATAAGGTTGGGACTCCTTGATCTTTCGCCTAAGGGCTGATCTATACACTCTCCTGATCATGAGGTCCTTACTCTTTTTCCCTCATCAGAGTTTTGTCCCAATGGGTTTTCTTTGATGAGGTTTTTAATGAGGAGGAGCTCATGATCCTTCCAAGCTTGACTTGTTCCACATGGTCAAGCTTGAGGGGGAGTGTTGAGATGAGCTGAGGAATATGAGGAGAGTTGTTCAGGGTTGAAGAGGTTGTGATGTGGAGAAGAGGAGAAGGATTGGCCTTAGGGAGAACCGTCCGTACCGGTCCGTACAGGTCCGTACCATGGCCGTACGGCCGTACAGACGGTATCGACCAAGCGGTAAAGAAATGTTACCGCGAGAAGAAGTTCACGGTCTGATCATGTTTTGCCTTGACCAAAGAAGGCATATGACCGTTTATGGATAGAGGAAGAGCGTCTCTACAGGCTGGCACAGGCTGGAAGGATAAGGTTCACTTTTAGCATAGTGACCACGCGTGTGGAGAGGCTCATTGGTCCGGTTCAAATTAAAGGCTCCCTTAGACTTGACCTCACATGCTTAGTCCCTTCTTAAACCCTAGTATCACCTCCTATATATTGTAAACACTCTCTCATTAATGAAATAATGCGAGTTATGTTACTCTCTCTCTAGTCTCTCTCTTGTTCATCATGGATCATACTTAATCTCCCCATTTCTCTCACAATCTCTTCTAAACTTCCCTTAATCTCTTACCAAATCTCTCTTAATCTCTCAATACCTATTCTACTCTCTAATCTCATATCCAGTTCCCTAGTTTGGGAATAGGACAGCTTCTTCGTCGTTCCAATCAAACCAGGATGAGTCACTTTGTAAGAAGCTTGATTTTGATACATAAAATGGTGGAGAAACACCAGGAAGTTGAATAAATCTCATAGGAGTTGGGATGAAGAAGTTATCCCACTTTCAAATCAGGTGATTCCAGTTTCCCAGTTTGGGAATAGGACAGCTTCTTCGTCGTTCCAATCAAACCAGGATGAATCACTTTGTAAGAAGCTTGATTTGGATACATAAAGTGTTGGAGAATCACCAGGAAGTTGAATAAATCTCATAGGAGTTGGGATGAAGAAGTTATCCCACTTTCAAATCAGGTGATTCCAGTTTCCCAGTTTGGGAATAGGACAGCTTCTTCGTCGTTCCAATCAAACCAGGATGAATCACTTTGTAAGAAGCTTGATTTGGATACATAAAGTGTTGGGAAACACCAGGAAGTTGAATAAATCTCATAGGAGTTGGGATAAAGAAGTTATCCCACTTTCAAATCAGGTGATTCCAGTTTCCCAGTTTGGGAATAGGACAGCTTCTTCGTCGTTCCAATCAAACCAGGATGAATCACTTTGTAAGAAGCTTGATTTGGATACATAAAGTGTTGGAGAAACACCAGGAAGTTGAATAAATCTCATAGGAGTTGGGATGAAGAAGTTATCCCACTTTCAAATCAGGTGATTCCAGTTTCCCAGTTTGGGAATAGGACAGCTTCTTCGTCGTTCCAATCAAACCAGGATGAATCACTTTGTAAGAAGCTTGATTTTGATACATAAAATGGTGGAGAAACACCAGGAAGTTGAATAAATCTCATAGGAGTTGGGATGAAGAAGTTATCCCACTTTCAAATCAGGTGATTCCAGTTTCCCAGTTTGGGAATAGGACAGCTTCTTCGTCGTTCCAATCAAACCAGGATGAATCACTTTGTAAGAAGCTTGATTTGGATACATAAAGTGTTGGAGAATCACCAGGAAGTTGAATAAATCTCATAGGAGTTGGGATGAAGAAGTTATCCCACTTTCAAATCAGGTGATTCCAGTTTCCCAGTTTGGGAATAGGACAGCTTCTTCGTCGTTCCAATCAAACCAGGATGAATCACTTTGTAAGAAGCTTGATTTGATACATAAAGGGTTGGAGAAACACCAGGAAGTTGAATAAATCTCATAGGAGTTGGGATGAAGAAGTTATCCCACTTTCAAATCAGGTGATTCCAGTTTCCCAGTTTGGGAATAGGACAGCTTCTTCGTCGTTCCAATCAAACCAGGATGAATCACTTTGTAAGAAGCTTGATTTGGATACATAAAGTGGTGGAGAAACACCAGGAAGTTGAATAAATCTCATAGGAGTTGGGATGAAGAAGTTATCCCACTTTCAAATCAGGTGATTCCAGTTTCCCAGTTTGGGAATAGGACAGCTTCTTCGTCGTTCCAATCAAACCAGGATGAATCACTTTGTAAGAAGCTTGATTTGGATACATAAAGTGTTGGAGAATCACCAGGAAGTTGAATAAATCTCATAGGAGTTGGGATGAAGAAGTTATCCCACTTTCAAATCAGGTGATTCCAGTTTCCCAGTTTGGGAATAGGACAGCTTCTTCGTCGTTCCAATCAAACCAGGATGAATCACTTTGTAAGAAGCTTGATTTGGATACATAAAGGGTTGGAGAAACACCAGGAAGTTGAATAAATCTCATAGGAGTTGGGATGAAGAAGTTATCCCACTTTCAAATCAGGTGATTCCAGTTTCCCAGTTTGGGAATAGGACAGCTTCTTCGTCGTTCCAATCAAACCAGGATGAATCACTTTGTAAGAAGCTTGATTTGGATACATAAAGTGGTGGAGAAACACCAGGAAGTTGAATAAATCTCATAGGAGTTGGGATGAAGAAGTTATCCCACTTTCAAATCAGGTGATTCCAGTTTCCCAGTTTGGGAATAGGACAGCTTCTTCGTCGTTCCAATCAAACCAGGATGAATCACTTTGTAAGAAGCTTGATTTGGATACATAAAGTGTTGGGGAAACACCAGGAAGTTGAATAAATCTCATAGGAGTTGGGATGAAGAAGTTATCCCACTTTCAAATCAGGTGATTCCAGTTTCCCAGTTTGGGAATAGGACAGCTTCTTCGTCGTTCCAATCAAACCAGGATGAATCACTTTGTAAGAAGCTTGATTTGGATACATAAAATGGTGGAGAAACACCAGGAAGTTGAATAAATCTCATAGGAGTTGGGATGAAGAAGTTATCCCACTTTCAAATCAGGTGATTCCAGTTTCCCAGTTTGGGAATAGGACAGCTTCTTCGTCGTTCCAATCAAACCAGGATGAATCACTTTGTAAGAAGCTTGATTTGGATACATAAAATGGTGGAGAATCACCAGGAAGTTGAATAAATCTCATAGGAGTTGGGATGAAGAAGTTATCCCACTTTCAAATCAGGTGATTCCAGTTTCCCAGTTTGGGAATAGGACAGCTTCTTCGTCGTTCCAATCAAACCAGGATGAATCACTTTGTAAGAAGCTTGATTTGGATACATAAAGTGGTGGAGAAACACCAGGAAGTTGAATAAATCTCATAGGAGTTGGGATGAAGAAGTTATCCCACTTTCAAATCAGGTGATTCCAGTTTCCCAGTTTGGGAATAGGACAGCTTCTTCGTCGTTCCAATCAAACCAGGATGAATCACTTTGTAAGAAGCTTGATTTGGATACATAAAGTGTTGGGGAAACACCAGGAAGTTGAATAAATCTCATAGGAGTTGGGATGAAGAAGTTATCCCACTTTCAAATCAGGTGATTCCAGTTTCCCAGTTTGGGAATAGGACAGCTTCTTCGTCGTTCCAATCAAACCAGGATGAATCACTTTGTAAGAAGCTTGATTTGGATACATAAAGTGTTGGAGAAACACCAGGAAGTTGAATAAATCTCATAGGAGTTGGGATGAAGAAGTTATCCCACTTTCAAATCAGGTGATTCCAGTTTCCCAGTTTGGGAATAGGACAGCTTCTTCGTCGTTCCAATCAAACCAGGATGAATCACTTTGTAAGAAGCTTGATTTGGATACATAAAGTGGTGGAGAAACACCAGGAAGTTGAATAAATCTCATAGGAGTTGGGATGAAGAAGTTATCCCACTTTCAAATCAGGTGATTCCAGTTTCCCAGTTTGGGAATAGGACAGCTTCTTCGTCGTTCCAATCAAACCAGGATGAATCACTTTGTAAGAAGCTTGATTTGGATACATAAAGTGTTGGAGAATCACCAGGAAGTTGAATAAATCTCATAGGAGTTGGGATGAAGAAGTTATCCCACTTTCAAATCAGGTGATTCCAGTTTCCCAGTTTGGGAATAGGACAGCTTCTTCGTCGTTCCAATCAAACCAGGATGAATCACTTTGTAAGAAGCTTGATTTGGATACATAAAGGGTTGGAGAAACACCAGGAAGTTGAATAAATCTCATAGGAGTTGGGATGAAGAAGTTATCCCACTTTCAAATCAGGTGATTCCAGTTTCCCAGTTTGGGAATAGGACAGCTTCTTCGTCGTTCCAATCAAACCAGGATGAATCACTTTGTAAGAAGCTTGATTTGGATACATAAAGTGGTGGAGAAACACCAGGAAGTTGAATAAATCTCATAGGAGTTGGGATGAAGAAGTTATCCCACTTTCAAATCAGGTGATTCCAGTTTCCCAGTTTGGGAATAGGACAGCTTCTTCGTCGTTCCAATCAAACCAGGATGAATCACTTTGTAAGAAGCTTGATTTGGATACATAAAGTGGTGGAGAAACACCAGGAAGTTGAATAAATCTCATAGGAGTTGGGATGAAGAAGTTATCCCACTTTCAAATCAGGTGATTCCAGTTTCCCAGTTTGGGAATAGGACAGCTTCTTCGTCGTTCCAATCAAACCAGGATGAATCACTTTGTAAGAAGCTTGATTTGGATACATAAAGTGTTGGAGAATCACCAGGAAGTTGAATAAATCTCATAGGAGTTGGGATGAAGAAGTTATCCCACTTTCAAATCAGGTGATTCCAGTTTCCCAGTTTGGGAATAGGACAGCTTCTTCGTCGTTCCAATCAAACCAGGATGAATCACTTTGTAAGAAGCTTGATTTGATACATAAAGTGGTGGAGAATCACCAGGAAGTTGAATAAATCTCATAGGAGTTGGGATGAAGAAGTTATCCCACTTTCTAATCAGGTGATTCCAGTTTCCCAGTTTGGGAATAGGACAGCTTCTTCGTCGTTCCAATCAAACCAGGATGAATCACTTTGTAAGAAGCTTGATTTGATACATAAAATGGTGGAGAAACACCAGGAAGTTGAATAAATCTCATAGGAGTTGGGATGAAGAAGTTATCCCACTTTCTAATCAGGTGATTCCAGTTTCCCAGTTTGGGAATAGGACAGCTTCTTCGTCGTTCCAATCAAACCAGGATGAATCACTTTGTAAGAAGCTTGATTTGGATACATAAAGGGTTGGAGAAACACCAGGAAGTTGAATAAATCTCATAGGAGTTGGGATGAAGAAGTTATCCCACTTTCAAATCAGGTGATTCCAGTTTCCCAGTTTGGGAATAGGACAGCTTCTTCGTCGTTCCAATCAAACCAGGATGAATCACTTTGTAAGAAGCTTGATTTGGATACATAAAATGGTGGAGAAACACCAGGAAGTTGAATAAATCTCATAGGAGTTGGGATGAAGAAGTTATCCCACTTTCAAATCAGGTGATTCCAGTTTCCCAGTTTGGGAATAGGACAGCTTCTTCGTCGTTCCAATCAAACCAGGATGAATCACTTTGTAAGAAGCTTGATTTGGATACATAAAGTGTTGGAGAATCACCAGGAAGTTGAATAAATCTCATAGGAGTTGGGATGAAGAAGTTATCCCACTTTCAAATCAGGTGATTCCAGTTTCCCAGTTTGGGAATAGGACAGCTTCTTCGTCGTTCCAATCAAACCAGGATGAATCACTTTGTAAGAAGCTTGATTTGGATACATAAAGTGTTGGAGAAACACCAGGAAGTTGAATAAATCTCATAGGAGTTGGGATGAAGAAGTTATCCCACTTTCAAATCAGGTGATTCCAGTTTCCCAGTTTGGGAATAGGACAGCTTCTTCGTCGTTCCAATCAAACCAGGATGAATCACTTTGTAAGAAGCTTGATTTGGATACATAAAGTGTTGGAGAAACACCAGGAAGTTGAATAAATCTCATAGGAGTTGGGATGAAGAAGTTATCCCACTTTCAAATCAGGTGATTCCAGTTTCCCAGTTTGGGAATAGGACAGCTTCTTCGTCGTTCCAATCAAACCAGGATGAATCACTTTGTAAGAAGCTTGATTTGGATACATAAAGTGGTGGAGAAACACCAGGAAGTTGAATAAATCTCATAGGAGTTGGGATGAAGAAGTTATCCCACTTTCAAATCAGGTGATTCCAGTTTCCCAGTTTGGGAATAGGACAGCTTCTTCGTCGTTCCAATCAAACCAGGATGAATCACTTTGTAAGAAGCTTGATTTGGATACATAAAGTGTTGGAGAATCACCAGGAAGTTGAATAAATCTCATAGGAGTTGGGATGAAGAAGTTATCCCACTTTCAAATCAGGTGATTCCAGTTTCCCAGTTTGGGAATAGGACAGCTTCTTCGTCGTTCCAATCAAACCAGGATGAATCACTTTGTAAGAAGCTTGATTTGGATACATAAAGGGTGGAGAAACACCAGGAAGTTGAATAAATCTCATAGGAGTTGGGATGAAGAAGTTATCCCACTTTCAAATCAGGTGATTCCAGTTTCCCAGTTTGGGAATAGGACAGCTTCTTCGTCGTTCCAATCAAACCAGGATGAATCACTTTGTAAGAAGCTTGATTTGGATACATAAAGTGGTGGAGAAACACCAGGAAGTTGAATAAATCTCATAGGAGTTGGGATGAAGAAGTTATCCCACTTTCAAATCAGGTGATTCCAGTTTCCCAGTTTGGGAATAGGACAGCTTCTTCGTCGTTCCAATCAAACCAGGATGAATCACTTTGTAAGAAGCTTGATTTGGATACATAAAGTGTTGGAGAATCACCAGGAAGTTGAATAAATCTCATAGGAGTTGGGATGAAGAAGTTATCCCACTTTCAAATCAGGTGATTCCAGTTTCCCAGTTTGGGAATAGGACAGCTTCTTCGTCGTTCCAATCAAACCAGGATGAATCACTTTGTAAGAAGCTTGATTTGGATACATAAAGTGTTGGAGAAACACCAGGAAGTTGAATAAATCTCATAGGAGTTGGGATGAAGAAGTTATCCCACTTTCAAATCAGGTGATTCCAGTTTCCCAGTTTGGGAATAGGACAGCTTCTTCGTCGTTCCAATCAAACCAGGATGAATCACTTTGTAAGAAGCTTGATTTGGATACATAAAGTGGTGGAGAATCACCAGGAAGTTGAATAAATCTCATAGGAGTTGGGATGAAGAAGTTATCCCACTTTCTAATCAGGTGATTCCAGTTTCCCAGTTTGGGAATAGGACAGCTTCTTCGTCGTTCCAATCAAACCAGGATGAATCACTTTGTAAGAAGCTTGATTTGGATACATAAAGTGGTGGAGAATCACCAGGAAGTTGAATAAATCTCATAGGAGTTGGGATGAAGAAGTTATCCCACTTTCTAATCAGGTGATTCCAGTTTCCCAGTTTGGGAATAGGACAGCTTCTTCGTCGTTCCAATCAAACCAGGATGAATCACTTTGTAAGAAGCTTGATTTGGATACATAAAGGGTGGAGAAACACCAGGAAGTTGAATAAATCTCATAGGAGTTGGGATGAAGAAGTTATCCCACTTTCAAATCAGGTGATTCCAGTTTCCCAGTTTGGGAATAGGACAGCTTCTTCGTCGTTCCAATCAAACCAGGATGAATCACTTTGTAAGAAGCTTGATTTGGATACATAAAGTGGTGGAGAAACACCAGGAAGTTGAATAAATCTCATAGGAGTTGGGATGAAGAAGTTATCCCACTTTCAAATCAGGTGATTCCAGTTTCCCAGTTTGGGAATAGGACAGCTTCTTCGTCGTTCCAATCAAACCAGGATGAATCACTTTGTAAGAAGCTTGATTTGGATACATAAAGTGTTGGAGAAACACCAGGAAGTTGAATAAATCTCATAGGAGTTGGGATGAAGAAGTTATCCCACTTTCAAATCAGGTGATTCCAGTTTCCCAGTTTGGGAATAGGACAGCTTCTTCGTCGTTCCAATCAAACCAGGATGAATCACTTTGTAAGAAGCTTGATTTGGATACATAAAGTGGTGGAGAAACACCAGGAAGTTGAATAAATCTCATAGGAGTTGGGATGAAGAAGTTATCCCACTTTCAAATCAGGTGATTCCAGTTTCCCAGTTTGGGAATAGGACAGCTTCTTCGTCGTTCCAATCAAACCAGGATGAATCACTTTGTAAGAAGCTTGATTTGGATACATAAAGTGTTGGAGAATCACCAGGAAGTTGAATAAATCTCATAGGAGTTGGGATGAAGAAGTTATCCCACTTTCAAATCAGGTGATTCCAGTTTCCCAGTTTGGGAATAGGACAGCTTCTTCGTCGTTCCAATCAAACCAGGATGAATCACTTTGTAAGAAGCTTGATTTGGATACATAAAGGGTGGAGAAACACCAGGAAGTTGAATAAATCTCATAGGAGTTGGGATGAAGAAGTTATCCCACTTTCAAATCAGGTGATTCCAGTTTCCCAGTTTGGGAATAGGACAGCTTCTTCGTCGTTCCAATCAAACCAGGATGAATCACTTTGTAAGAAGCTTGATTTGATACATAAAGTGGTGGAGAAACACCAGGAAGTTGAATAAATCTCATAGGAGTTGGGATGAAGAAGTTATCCCACTTTCAAATCAGGTGATTCCAGTTTCCCAGTTTGGGAATAGGACAGCTTCTTCGTCGTTCCAATCAAACCAGGATGAATCACTTTGTAAGAAGCTTGATTTGGATACATAAAGTGTTGGAGAATCACCAGGAAGTTGAATAAATCTCATAGGAGTTGGGATGAAGAAGTTATCCCACTTTCAAATCAGGTGATTCCAGTTTCCCAGTTTGGGAATAGGACAGCTTCTTCGTCGTTCCAATCAAACCAGGATGAATCACTTTGTAAGAAGCTTGATTTGGATACATAAAGTGTTGGAGAAACACCAGGAAGTTGAATAAATCTCATAGGAGTTGGGATGAAGAAGTTATCCCACTTTCAAATCAGGTGATTCCAGTTTCCCAGTTTGGGAATAGGACAGCTTCTTCGTCGTTCCAATCAAACCAGGATGAATCACTTTGTAAGAAGCTTGATTTGGATACATAAAGTGGTGGAGAATCACCAGGAAGTTGAATAAATCTCATAGGAGTTGGGATGAAGAAGTTATCCCACTTTCTAATCAGGTGATTCCAGTTTCCCAGTTTGGGAATAGGACAGCTTCTTCGTCGTTCCAATCAAACCAGGATGAATCACTTTGTAAGAAGCTTGATTTGGATACATAAAGTGGTGGAGAATCACCAGGAAGTTGAATAAATCTCATAGGAGTTGGGATGAAGAAGTTATCCCACTTTCTAATCAGGTGATTCCAGTTTCCCAGTTTGGGAATAGGACAGCTTCTTCGTCGTTCCAATCAAACCAGGATGAATCACTTTGTAAGAAGCTTGATTTGGATACATAAAGGTTGGAGAAACACCAGGAAGTTGAATAAATCTCATAGGAGTTGGGATGAAGAAGTTATCCCACTTTCAAATCAGGTGATTCCAGTTTCCCAGTTTGGGAATAGGACAGCTTCTTCGTCGTTCCAATCAAACCAGGATGAATCACTTTGTAAGAAGCTTGATTTGGATACATAAAGTGGTGGAGAAACACCAGGAAGTTGAATAAATCTCATAGGAGTTGGGATGAAGAAGTTATCCCACTTTCAAATCAGGTGATTCCAGTTTCCCAGTTTGGGAATAGGACAGCTTCTTCGTCGTTCCAATCAAACCAGGATGAATCACTTTGTAAGAAGCTTGATTTGGATACATAAAGTGTTGGAGAAACACCAGGAAGTTGAATAAATCTCATAGGAGTTGGGATGAAGAAGTTATCCCACTTTCAAATCATGTGATTCCAGTTTCCCAGTTTGGGAATATGACAGCTTCTTCGTCGTTCCAATCAAACCAGGATGAGTCACTTTGTAAGAAGCTTGATTTTGATACATAAAATGGTGGAGAAACACCAGGAAGTTGAATAAATGCTGCAGCCTGGGTATGGCTTAAACTCTGGATCACTTGAAGGTGGATGGATAGAGGATGTTCTAAGAGGCTACTAGCTCTCCTTTGAACTGTGGACGTCTCCCTGAGCCTATGGGTTGGCGCCAAGGATGGTTTGCTACTCAAAGACACAAGATCACCTTGTATTGTCTAAGATGGGATTCACAGGAATTCCTTCCTTTAAGTGAGATCAATGTTCTAGAGCTGAACAGAGAAAGCAAGAGACAAGACAACAAAGTTGACTGAATAATTCTTAGATTGAAAGTTGAGAAAACAAGGCTGCAGCCCCCATGTTCTTAAAGTGAAAATCGAAAACCCTAATGCTAAACCAAGGTGGTTTAATTCTAATTCTAATCCTAATTGTCTTTGGTTTAAATTAAATGAAAGCCCAATAACCAAAACCCTTACAAAGTAATTAAATTAAACCAACAAGCTGGTTTATCTTGATCTCCTTGTCTTGAACCAAGGCCCACGGTTTTGGCTATCTCCTGGAGCCTCTCCTCTTGTGCTCTCAGTCTTGATCTGGTTACTGGTCCACTCCACAAGCTGGCTAGCTCATTTGGTTCTTCTCTGCTCAAGTCTGGTTCTTCTCTGCTCAAGTCTGGCTCTGGTTCTTCTCTGCTCAAGTCTGATAGTTTTATAGGATTTATGTGAGAGTTTAAGGAAGATTTGTGAAGAGATTAGAGAAGAACTAGGTTGAACCGTGAGAGAGAGAGAGAGATTGACAAAGAGAATAATAGAGAACTCTTTTCCCTTGAATGATTTGTTTATGGGAACAACCCATTTATAGAATTCATACAGCAAGATGTCGACATTAAGGAAACAATAAACAAAGAAGTTAAGACAGAGGAGAGATGGGCAAAGTGGTCCTGGATAGTGACAGGTCCTAACGGGTGGGAAGACTTTGAATCCTTAACCAGACCCGTGACCTGCACTCTCAACGGTTCCCCACTTCCCTTAGGCGATTCCAAACATTCTTCTTGCCTTCTTCTCTTCTACATCAGTCACTCTTATGTCTTGCACTCCAAGTTAGGGTTGTCTTGTACGGACAGACTTGTCTAGCAAGGTAAGTTGAGTGATTGCTTGATCCGGATGTAATTGTTCCCCTCTTGCTTCTTACTTCATTCTCCTCTCTTTATTGCTTCATGTCAACACTCCCCCTCAAGCTTGACAGTGGTGATTGTCAAGCTTGGAAACCATGAAGCATTCCCTCATTAAAACCTTTACTTGGAAAAACCACTTGGGATAAAAACCAAGCAAAGGAAAAAGAGTAGAATACTCCATGGTGAGGGGATTATTGACATGGGAGGTTTATGAGTCCAAGTCTTGGAAGAATGGACTCACAAACTTTGCTACTGGCCGCCTTGGTGAAGATGTCAGCCAGCTGATCCTCACTTCTTGTATAACATGGGAGAATCACTTGCTGCTCTACTGCTTGTCTTACCTTGTGGCAGTCCACTTCTATGTGTTTTGTCCTCTCATGGAAGACTGAGTTGGATGCAATGTGTATTGCGGCTTGGTTGTCACAATGCATGGTCATGGGAGTTTTGATCTCAATTCCCAAGTCGCCTAGAAGCCCTTTTATCCAGATAAGCTCACTGGTTAGCTTCCTCATTGATCTGTACTCTGCTTCTGCACTAGAGCAAGACACTACCTTCTGTTTCTTGCTCTTCCAAGTGACCAGATTTCCTCCAATGAATGTACAATAGCCGGTGGTTGATCTTCTGTCTATTCTGTCCCCAGCCCAATCTGCATCACAGTATCCTATCACCTCAGTGTTCTTGTTGCAAGCCATCCATACACCCTGACCTGGTGCCTCTCTCAAGTATCTTAGTATCCTCTCCACCATGTTCCAGTGATGAACCTTGGGAGTTTGCATATGTTGGCTTACTTGATTAACTGCAAAGCACACATCTGGCCGAGTGATGGTTAGATAGATCAGCTTCCCAACCATCCGTCTATATTGTTTGACATCTTCAAATGGAGTATCTTCATACTCCCCCTCTCGCAATACCTTGTAACCTTCTTCAAGTGGTGTCTTGGCTTGTCTTCCTCCAAGATCTCCTGCCTCCTTTAAGATGTCCAGGGTATACTTTCTTTGGGACATGAACAATCCTTCCTTTGATCTGCACATCTCAATGCCGAGGAAGTACTTCAGTTCTCCTAGGTCTTTGATATCAAATGCGGCTTTAAGAAAGGTCTTGGTTGAACTGATCCCCTCCTTGTCACAACCAGTGATGATGATATCATCCACATAGACTAGAATCACAACAATCCCTTGCTTGCTGGTGAGAGTGAAGAGTGTGTGATCCGCTTGAGACTTCACAAAGCCTCTCCCATTCAGTGTAGTGCTCAGCTTGTGATACCAAGCTCTTGGTGATTGTTTCAAACCATATATGGCTTTTCTGAGTCTGAGTACATTCCCTGGTTTCACCATCTCTTCCATTCCCGGCGGTGGTCTCATATATACCTCATCTTCTAGTTCACCTTGCAAGAAGGCATTCTTCACATCCATTTGCCAAAGATCCCACTCTTGATTTACTGCCAATGAAAGGATAATCCGGATTGTGTGAAGCTTGGCCACTGGTGCAAAGGTGTCTAGATAGTCTTCTCCATAAACTTGTGTGTATCCTCTTGCTACCAATCTGGTCTTTTTTCTTTCTGGCTTTCCATTTGCAAGATACTTGATAGTGTGTATGAGTCTGCTGGTCACGGCTTTCTTTCCTTTTGGAAGCTCTGTCTCATACCAGGTGTTGTTCCTCTCCATGGCTCCCATTTCATCATTCACTGATTCCCTCCATTCATCATCTTCCATAGCTTCTGCATATGTTCTTGGTATCCATTCCTGATCCAATGAGCCCACAAAGGCTTGATGTTCTTCTGGATAGTGAGCTAGGGAGCACACGCCACTGGGTGGGTGAGCTACTGCCTCTGCATTGAAGTAGACTCTGGTGTTGTTCCAGTTTGAAGCCGGCTTCTTGATCCTAGTACTTCTCCTAAGTACTGGCTGATCATTTTCATTCTGAGTGCCTTCTCCACCTTCCAAGTTCTGATTCTGATCCTCCACTTCCTCCTCTTGGTCATGGTGCTCTTCTTGATCATGAACTTCCTCAGATACAGGTGGTTCACCCTGATTTCCCCCCTCAGGATCAAGGGGAGCAGCTTCTTGGATCTCAACTTCATCTGTAGTTGTCTCGGTTTGCTCTTCAGACCGGCTTGATCCTCCCACATTATCTGATCCTGCTTGTCCCGGCTCTTCCATAGGTAAGCTGACCCCAAGTCTCCTCATGACTTGTCTGAGATTGGCTGCTCTATCTGATGCGGATTGAGACAAGTTCTCCAGCTCATTCCAATCCTTGTTGTTGTAGTACCCTCTGGTTTCTACAAACTTCACATCTCTAGATACCAAGACTCTCCTAGTCTCTGGTTCATAGCACTTATAGCCCTTCTGGTTTGGTGAATACCCAATGAACATAGCTCTTGTGCTCTTAGCCTCCAGTTTGTTCCTCAGTTCTCCTGGTTTCAAAACAAAACAAAGGCACCCAAACACACGCATATGATCAATAGATGGTTTAGCTTTGTTCAATACCTCAAATGGAGAGCAGTCTTGTAGAACTCTGGTAGGAATGCGGTTGATCAGGTAGCATGCAGTTAGGACCGCATCACCCCAAAAGCTCTTTGGGACACTAGTATGGAACATCATGCTCCTAGTGACCTCCATGAGATGCCTGTTCTTCCTCTCGGCCACACCATTTTGTTGGGGAGTGTATGGACAGCTGGTTTGATGAATCACACCTTGTTTGGCTAGATGAGCTTTGAATGCATTGCTGGTGTACTCTCCTCCATTATCTGATCTCAAAATCTTAACTTTGGCATTATAATGGTTAGAGACATATGTTTCAAAGTTTATAAATGCATCTAAGACCCTATCCTTTGATTGTAAGAGAGTGATCCATGTGTACTTGGATTTCTCATCAATAAAGGTCACAAAATACTTGTGATGTTCTCTAGAAAGACATGGAGCTGTCCATACATCCGAGTGGATTAAATCAAAGCAGTGTTCATAGATTGTACTAGACTTGGGAAATACAGTTTTGCAATGTTTTCCTAAGATACAAGCTTCACAATCTTGCTGGAATGAAATACTAGGCAACATGATGTTCAAGGCACGAGAATGAGGATGTCCTAATCTAGCATGCCACATTACATCTTTAGGGAAATTAAAACTTGAATTGAAAGCAACAGATAGATCGGATGCAAGCTTAGTGTCTTCTAGCAAGTACAGGTTTCCCTTGCTCACACCTTTGCCAAGCAACCTACATGAGTCAATATCCTGAAAGTAGACATCATCAGGCGTAAATATAACATTGCAATTCAAGTCATTGGTCACCCTTTTCACAGATAATAGATTAGAAGTGAAACTAGGCATGTAGAAAGCTTTGGATTCTTTCTCAAATAATTTAAGTTCCCCTATGCCTTTAATTGGAACCTTGTTACCATCAGCTATCATAACATTTCCTACTGCAGGAGTGATATTTTTAATCAAATTTAAATCACTAATCATGTGATGAGAGGCTCCTGAGTCTATGACTAAGGGTTTAACTCTATCAGATTCATGAGCAACTTGAAACGCCGTGAATAAACTCCTAGGCAATTGATATGATGCACTAAGGGAGGAACCAAGAGTTTTACCAGACTCCTTGAGAGCTTTGATGAGTGCCTCAATGTCAGATTTCTTGATGGACTCATCCTGGTTTCCCTTGCCCTCATGAGTGCGGTAGGCCGTGGAAGCTTCTCCTACATCACCTGAGTAGTTTGCCCGACCATCAGTCTTGAACTTAGCCGGTTTGAGGTGTGGGTGAAGTATCCAGCACTTGTCCTTGCCGTGACCCTTCCTCTTGCAATGATCACACACCCACACTTTCTTTTCCTCCGGCTTGTAGTACCCTTTGTTGGCTACTCCGGCAGGTTTGCTCTCGGCTCCTTCAGCTTGATTGGCCATCACTAGCTCTCCCTTTCTCTTAAAGAGACCCACTGAGCCGTGCTCCTTCTGAATCTCAGCACACACTTCATCTAGAGATGGAAGCTCCTTGTTCCTCAGTATGTGCCTAATAAGGTCATCATACCCTGGGTTGAGAGTGAGCAGCAAGGCAAAGACCTTATCTTGCTCCCTTCTTTCATGTAGAACATCCGGATCAACTGTTGCGGGTCTGAGCATCTCTAGCTCAGCCCATAGAGACCGGAACTTCCCAAAATGAGCATCAAAGTCTGTGTCCTCTTGACTTAGAGAATTGATTGCTCCTTTTACTTCATACACCTTGCTGATGTTGGATTTGTTGGCATACACCTTCTTGAGAGTATCCCACAGCTCCTTGGAAGTTTCACAGAATGCATAAGCCTCTTGGAGAGAAGGGGCGAGGCTATTCTGGATGATAGACAACACCATGAGGTCCTCCTGACCTTTCTTCTTATCCCCAGCATCCGCAACCACCACTTCTTTGCCATCCTCTCCTAGGACAGTCTTCTTGGTGGGGCGGCCTTCTTCAACAATCTCCCAAAGACCTCTGCCTCCGAGAGCTGTTTTGGCAAGTCTTGCCCATGTCAGGTAGTTAGGACCCTTGAGAGTAACTGGTATCATTACCATCTTTGGGTTCTCGGAGGTATCCATCAAGAGAGAAAGAGAAACGAAAGTTTTGGATGAACTTTGCTACTTTTGGCAAATTCTGGAAATGAGATTGAAGAACACCTCAAGAACAGGATGAACTTTGCCAAAAATAGAAATAAAACACAGAGAGTTCGCGGAAGAAAAAGAGATTTAGGTCTCAAGAGCACAGCTGCTCTGATACCATGATAGTTTTATAGGATTTATGTGAGAGTTTAAGGAAGATTTGTGAAGAGATTAGAGAAGAACTAGGTTGAACCGTGAGAGAGAGAGAGAGATTGACAAAGAGAATAATAGAGAACTCTTTTCCCTTGAATGATTTGTTTATGGGAACAACCCATTTATAGAATTCATACAGCAAGATGTCGACATTAAGGAAACAATAAACAAAGAAGTTAAGACAGAGGAGAGATGGGCAAAGTGGTCCTGGATAGTGACAGGTCCTAACGGGTGGGAAGACTTTGAATCCTTAACCAGACCCGTGACCTGCACTCTCAACGGTTCCCCACTTCCCTTAGGCGATTCCAAACATTCTTCTTGCCTTCTTCTCTTCTACATCAGTCACTCTTATGTCTTGCACTCCAAGTTAGGGTTGTCTTGTACGGACAGACTTGTCTAGCAAGGTAAGTTGAGTGATTGCTTGATCCGGATGTAATTGTTCCCCTCTTGCTTCTTACTTCATTCTCCTCTCTTTATTGCTTCATGTCAACAAAGTCTGGCTCTTCTCTTCTCAAGTCTGGCTCTCCCTCATCAGACTCACTCAGCTCTCCAATGTCTCTACTCATGGCTACACCATCCCCTCCTCCTTTAAAAGGATTTGACCTCAAATCCAAATCATCTGCAATAAAAGGATCCAAGTCAGAAACATTGAAAGTAGAACTGATTGTGTATTTCCCTTCAAGATCAATCTGGTAGGCATTGTTGTTGATTCTCTTCAGCACTTTGAAAGGTCCATCTTTCCTTGGCAGCAACTTTGATTTCCTCTCAACAGGAAACCTCTCTTTTCTCATGTGAATCCACACAAGATCACCCGGTTCAAGTACTAGCTCCTTGCGCCCCTTGTTCTTCTGCCTCTCATACATCTTGGTCCTCTCCTCAATGTTCTTCCTGACCTGTTCATGCAAAGACAAAACAAACTCGGCCTTTTGCTTGCCATCAAGGTTAGTTTGTTCTTTTAAAGGTAAAGCAAATAAATCAAGAGGAGACAATGGGTTAAACCCATAAACAACTTGAAAAGGAGAGAGTTTAGTAGCTGAATGCACTGCTCTGTTATATGCAAACTCTACATGTGGTAAACAATCCTCCCATGTCCTAATGTTACTCTTAATGATGGCACGCAAAAGAGTAGACAATGTCCTATTGACTGATTCAGTTTGACCATCAGTTTGGGGATGACAAGTAGTTGAAAACAATAGCTTAGTTCCCAACTTTCCCCACAGAGTTTTCCAGAAATAGCTAAGGAACTTAGTATCTCTATCAGAAACTATAGTCCTAGGCATACCATGCAATCTAACAACTTCTCTAAAGAATAGATCAGCTACCAAAGATGCATCATCAGTTTTATGACAAGGTATGAAGTGAGCCATCTTAGAAAATCTATCAACAACCACAAAGATGCTATCTCTTCCTTTCCTAGTTCTAGGCAATCCTAAGACAAAGTCCATAGAGATATCAATCCATGGTGCAGTAGGAATAGGGAGAGGTGTATACAAACCTGTTGGTTGGACCTTAGACTTGGCTTGCTTGCACACGACACACCTTGAGCACACACGCTCCACTTCTTTCTTCATACTCGGCCAGTAGAAGTGCTCCTGCAAGGTGGAGAGTGTTTTGGCGACCCCAAAGTGTCCCATCAGCCCTCCTGCGTGAGCTTCCCTAACATACAATTCTCTCAAAGAACCACTAGGAACACACAGGCGGTTATCATAGAAAAGAAATCCTTTTACTTGATAGAATTTTCCACTAGCATGTTTCTCAGATTCTCTAAACACATCTTTAAACTCAGGATCATTAGCATAGCAAGATTTGATGTGTTCAAATCCTAAGAGTTTAGTTTCCATTGAAGATAAAAGAGTATACCTTCTGGAGAGTGCATCAGCCACTACGTTCTCCTTACCTTTCTTGTAGTGAATGACATAAGGAAAGGTCTCAATGAACTCCACCCACCTGGCGTGTCTCTTGTTCAGCTTCTGTTGCCCTTTGAGATGTTTAAGGGATTCATGATCTGTATGGATCACAAACTCCTTAGGCCACAAGTAATGTTGCCACACTTGTAAAGCTCTCACCAAGGCATACAGCTCCTTGTCATAGGTAGGATAGTTTAAGGTGGCGCCTCCTAGCTTCTCACTGAAATAAGCTATGGGTTTCTTATCCTGCATCAACACAGCTCCAATTCCAATACCAGATGCATCACATTCAATTTCAAAAGTCTTAGAAAAGTCAGGAAGTGCAAGTAAGGGAGCACTTGTTAACTTCTCTTTTAGCATTTGAAATGCCTCTTCTTGTGCTGGTCCCCAAGTGAAACCTACACTCTTCTTGACTACTTCAGTCAGGGGTGCTGCAACTGTACTGAAATCTCTCACAAACCTCCGGTAGAAGCCAGCAAGTCCATGAAAACTTCTGACCTCTCCAATAGATTTAGGAATCGGCCACTCCCTGATAGCCTTCACCTTTTCCTCATCAACCTGTATGCCCTGTGAAGTCACAACAAAACCTAAAAAGACAAGGTTATCTGTGCCAAAAGAGCACTTCTTATAGTTAGCATACAGATTTTCTTTTCTAAGCACATCTAGAACTTGCTTCAAGTGATTAACATGTTCTTTCATAGTCTTGCTGTAAATCAGGATATCATCAAAGTAAACAACTACAAATCGTCCTATCAAAGCTCTCAAGACATGATTCATTAATCTCATGAAAGTACTAGGTGCATTAGTAAGCCCAAAAGGCATCACAAGCCATTCATACAATCCTAGCTTAGTTTTAAAGGCAGTTTTCCACTCATCTCCTTCTTTCATTCTAATCTGGTGGTAACCACTCTTTAAATCAATTTTAGAAAAGACACATGAACCATGTAACTCATCTAGCATATCATCTAAGCGAGGAATAGGATGTCTGTACTTAACTGTTATGTTGTTGATGGCTCTGCAGTCCACACACATCCTCCAGCTTCCATCTTTTTTTGGCACCAAGAGGACAGGTACAGCACAAGGACTCATACTCTCCCTGATATGTCCCTTCTCCATTAGCTCATTGACTTGTTTCTGAAGCTCCTTAGTCTCCACAGGGTTGGTCCTGTATGCTGGACGGTTTGGTAAAGTAGCTCCTGGTACAAAGTCAATCTGGTGCTCTATTCCCCTAATAGGCGGCAGACCTATGGGATTGTCCTCTGGGAACACATCTCTATACTCCTGCAAAAGACACTCAATCTCCTCTGGAATCTCAGGAGCAGGGTTAGTAGTAGAGCTCAACAATTCTTTGTAAACTACTAGTATCAAATTTGATTGTTCAATCACAGCAGTTTTGATATCTTTAGCAGTAGCAAAGAGGTTGAGTTTACTTACCTGGCTGGTCTCTTCAAGAAGCAAGGATTTGCTGGCGGCCTTGGACTCTCCTCTCTTCATTTTGAGATGCATCTGATCCTGGTGTACCTCCTGAGGGGTCATTGGCGCCAGGGTAACTTGTTTCTCCTTATGGATAAAAGTGTATCTGTTGGTAAAGCCATCATGTACTGATCTCTTATCATACTGCCATGGACGTCCAAGAAGGATGTGGCTAGCTTCCAGGGGTGCTACATCACAAGTGATCTCATCCTGGTACTTTCCCACTGATAGCAATACCTTCACTTGCTTGGTGATCTTTAATCCTCCCTCATCATTGATCCATTGCAACAGATATGGCTTAGGATGCTTGAACACTTGAAGACCCAACTTCTCCACCAACTCAGCACTTGCTACATTAGTACAACTTCCTCCATCAATGATCAAGCTACAAACCTTTTCTTGAATCAAGCATCTGGTGTGAAACAAGTTTTCCCTTTGCTCATCTTCTTTGGGTTTAGGTTGAGCATTGAGAAGTCTCCTGGTGACTAATAGCTCTCCACGGACAGGGTACTCCACGCCTTCCTCATCAGACTCTTGGCCGGCGTCCTCCTCTTCAGATATCACCTCCCCGTCGGCTAAGATAGTCATCACCTTCTTGTTGGTGCACTCATTAGCATAGTGACCAAAGCCATGACACTTGAAACACTTAATGTTCCTGGTCTTAGTAGGTGTGGCTACTCCTTTACCCTTGTCATCTCTCTTGTTCTCCACTGAAGAAGACCCTTCTTTGGACTTATCCCCTGGCTTATCTTCCTTGGAGTAGGCCGGTTTTGAGGCAGGAGTGTATGAAGACCGGGTAGAGCTCTTCCTCTTGTTCTGCTGCTCAATCAAAATAGCCTTATGTAGCAGTTCATCCATGTCCTCATACTCTTGTAGCTCCAACCTATCTTGTATATCTCTGTTAAGACCTCCTTGGAATCTAGCCATAGTAGCTTCTACTTCTTCTTCTAAGTCAGCTTTCAACATGAGTGTTTCCATCTCCTGGTGATAGTCCTCTACACTCTTAGATCCTTGAGAAAGCCTTCTCAACTTCTGGTGTAGATCTCTTCCATAGTGATTAGGAACAAATCTCTTCTTCATCACAGTTTTCATCTCAAACCATGAAGCTACCTGAGGCTCTCCATTGCGTCTCCTGGTAGTAGCAATCTGATCCCACCAGCTAATAGCATAACCACAGAATTCAGTAGCTGCTAGTCTCACTTTCCTCTCCTCAGTGAACTGTTGGCAATTGAAAACCAGTTCAATCTTCTTCTCCCACTCTAAGTAAGCATCAGGATCATTCTTCCCATGGAATGGAGGGATTCTAAGCTTGAGATTGCCTAGGTTATCAGTAGCTGGTCGCCTGCGGTTGTGATTTCTACCATGATGACTAGCCTGAGATCCATCATCACTTTCATCAGCTGAATCTTCTTGATAATGTTCTCCATAAATCCCACGACCCCTAAGCTCAACTCGTTGCCCTCTTATAGGTCCAATGCGTGCTCTCTGAACTCCAGCAGCAACCGCGTCCCTCTCTTGCCCTGCATTATCACCAGGTAAAGTTTCATTAGCTTGTTGAACACGGTTGTAAGTATTTTGCATTCTTCTGGTTATCTCAGCTATCATAGCCTCAAATTGAACTTGGTTGAGGTTGATTTGCTGGACAGCCGGTTCTCCTGAACTCTCAGGTTGCTTTCCATCTCGCCTCTCTTCACTCATTGTTCCTGAAATAGTTAGAGAAAACACAAAGCCAGGAACAAAATTATATCTCTCTCTCACTCAAGTTTTCAAATCGCCAAGTCTCAGCTCTTCCCACAAGTTCAGTTGAAAAACAAAGTTCTACACTTAAGATCTAGAACTAAAACCCCAATGAATCAGATAGGAAGTATTAAGAGATTTAGGCACCAGCTGACTTTACCACCCTGAGCTGGATTTCTCCTCAGCTAGCTGGATTACTCTTCAGCTATATATTTTTTTTTTGATTTGGATCAGAGATCTCTTTTCTTTTCTTTTTTTTTTTTTTGATTTGCAGGGTTGGCTCAGCTGGCTTACAACAGATAGAAAGATAAGAGAAGTGTTTGATGGAATGAATGATCTGAGTAGTCAAATTGCAAACCCTAACCTTCAAGTGGCTCTGATACCACTTGGTGCAGCCTGGGTATGGCTTAAACTCTGGATCACTTGAAGGTGGATGGATAGAGGATGTTCTAAGAGGCTACTAGCTCTCCTTTGAACTGTGGACGTCTCCCTGAGCCTATGGGTTGGCGCCAAGGATGGTTTGCTACTCAAAGACACAAGATCACCTTGTATTGTCTAAGATGGGATTCACAGGAATTCCTTCCTTTAAGTGAGATCAATGTTCTAGAGCTGAACAGAGAAAGCTAGAGACAAGACAACAAAGTTGACTGAATAATTCTTAGATTGAAAGTTGAGAAAACAAGGCTGCAGCCCCCATGTTCTTAAAGTGAAAATCGAAAACCCTAATGCTAAACCAAGGTGGTTTAATTCTAATTCTAATCCTAATTGTCTTTGGTTTAAATTAAATGAAAGCCCAATAACCAAAACCCTTACAAAGTAATTAAATTAAACCAACAAGCTGGTTTATCTTGATCTCCTTGTCTTGAACCAAGGCCCACGGTTTTGGCTATCTCCTGGAGCCTCTCCTCTTGTGCTCTCAGTCTTGATCTGGTTACTGGTCCACTCCACAAGCTGGCTAGCTCATTTGGTTCTTCTCTGCTCAAGTCTGGTTCTTCTCTGCTCAAGTCTGGCTCTGGTTCTTCTCTGCTCAAGTCTGGCTCTTCTCTTCTCAAGTCTGGCTCTCCCTCATCAGACTCACTCAGCTCTCCAATGTCTCTACTCATGGCTACACCAATAAATCTCATAGGAGTTGTGATGAAGAAGTTATCCCACTTTCAAATCAGGTGATTCCAGTTTCCCAGTTTGGGAATAGGACAGCTTCTTCGTCGTTCCAATCAAACCAGGATGAATCACTTTGTAAGAAGCTTGATTTGGATACATAAAGTGTTGGAGAATCACCAGGAAGTTGAATAAATCTCATAGGAGTTGGGATTAAGAAGTTATCCCACTTTCAAATCAGGTGATTCCAGTTTCCCAGTTTGGGAATAGGACAGCTTCTTCGTCGTTCCAATCAAACCAGGATGAATCACTTTGTAAGAAGCTTGATTTGGATACATAAAGTGTTGGAGAAACACCAGGAAGTTGAATAAATCTCATAGGAGTTGGGATGAAGAAGTTATCCCACTTTCAAATCAGGTGATTCCAGTTTCCCAGTTTGGGAATAGGACAGCTTCTTCGTCGTTCCAATCAAACCAGGATGAATCACTTTGTAAGAAGCTTGATTTTGATACATAAATGGTGGGAAACACCAGGAAGTTGAATAAATCTCATAGGAGTTGGGATGAAGAAGTTATCCCACTTTCAAATCAGGTGATTCCAGTTTCCCAGTTTGGGAATAGGACAGCTTCTTCGTCGTTCCAATCAAACCAGGATGAATCACTTTGTAAGAAGCTTGATTTGGATACATAAAGTGTTGGGAAACACCAGGAAGTTGAATAAATCTCATAGGAGTTGGGATGAAGAAGTTATCCCACTTTCAAATCAGGTGATTCCAGTTTCCCAGTTTGGGAATAGGACAGCTTCTTCGTCGTTCCAATCAAACCATGATGAATCACTTTGTAAGAAGCTTGATTTGGATACATAAAGTGTTGGAGAAACACCAGGAAGTTGAATAAATCTCATAGGAGTTGGGATGAAGAAGTTATCCCACTTTCAAATCAGGTGATTCCAGTTTCCCAGTTTGGGAATAGGACAGCTTCTTCGTCGTTCCAATCAAACCAGGATGAATCACTTTGTAAGAAGCTTGATTTTGATACATAAAGTGGTGGAGAAACACCAGGAAGTTGAATAAATCTCATAGGAGTTGGGATGAAGAAGTTATCCCACTTTCAAATCAGGTGATTCCAGTTTCCCAGTTTGGGAATAGGACAGCTTCTTCGTCGTTCCAATCAAACCAGGATGAATCACTTTGTAAGAAGCTTGATTTGGATACATAAAGTGTTGGAGAATCACCAGGAAGTTGAATAAATCTCATAGGAGTTGGGATGAAGAAGTTATCCCACTTTCAAATCAGGTGATTCCAGTTTCCCAGTTTGGGAATAGGACAGCTTCTTCGTCGTTCCAATCAAACCAGGATGAATCACTTTGTAAGAAGCTTGATTTGGATACATAAAGTGTTGGGGAAACACCAGGAAGTTGAATAAATCTCATAGGAGTTGGGATGAAGAAGTTATCCCACTTTCAAATCAGGTGATTCCAGTTTCCCAGTTTGGGAATAGGACAGCTTCTTCGTCGTTCCAATCAAACCAGGATGAATCACTTTGTAAGAAGCTTGATTTGGATACATAAAGTGTTGGAGAATCACCAGGAAGTTGAATAAATCTCATAGGAGTTGGGATGAAGAAGTTATCCCACTTTCAAATCAGGTGATTCCAGTTTCCCAGTTTGGGAATAGGACAGCTTCTTCGTCGTTCCAATCAAACCAGGATGAATCACTTTGTAAGAAGCTTGATTTGGATACATAAAATGGTGGAGAAACACCAGGAAGTTGAATAAATCTCATAGGAGTTGGGATGAAGAAGTTATCCCACTTTCAAATCAGGTGATTCCAGTTTCCCAGTTTGGGAATAGGACAGCTTCTTCGTCGTTCCAATCAAACCAGGATGAATCACTTTGTAAGAAGCTTGATTTGATACATAAATGGTGGAGAAACACCAGGAAGTTGAATAAATCTCATAGGAGTTGGGATGAAGAAGTTATCCCACTTTCTAATCAGGTGATTCCAGTTTCCCAGTTTGGGAATAGGACAGCTTCTTCGTCGTTCCAATCAAACCAGGATGAATCACTTTGTAAGAAGCTTGATTTGGATACATAAAGGGTTGGAGAAACACCAGGAAGTTGAATAAATCTCATAGGAGTTGGGATGAAGAAGTTATCCCACTTTCAAATCAGGTGATTCCAGTTTCCCAGTTTGGGAATAGGACAGCTTCTTCGTCGTTCCAATCAAACCAGGATGAATCACTTTGTAAGAAGCTTGATTTGGATACATAAAATGGTGGAGAAACACCAGGAAGTTGAATAAATCTCATAGGAGTTGGGATGAAGAAGTTATCCCACTTTCAAATCAGGTGATTCCAGTTTCCCAGTTTGGGAATAGGACAGCTTCTTCGTCGTTCCAATCAAACCAGGATGAATCACTTTGTAAGAAGCTTGATTTGGATACATAAAGTGTTGGAGAAACACCAGGAAGTTGAATAAATCTCATAGGAGTTGGGATGAAGAAGTTATCCCACTTTCAAATCAGGTGATTCCAGTTTCCCAGTTTGGGAATATGACAGCTTCTTCGTCGTTCCAATCAAACCAGGATGAATCACTTTGTAAGAAGCTTGATTTTGATACATAAAGTGGTGGAGAAACACCAGGAAGTTGAATAAATCTCATAGGAGTTGGGATGAAGAAGTTATCCCACTTTCAAATCAGGTGATTCCAGTTTCCCAGTTTGGGAATAGGACAGCTTCTTCGTCGTTCCAATCAAACCAGGATGAATCACTTTGTAAGAAGCTTGATTTGGATACATAAATGGTGGAGAAACACCAGGAAGTTGAATAAATCTCATAGGAGTTGGGATGAAGAAGTTATCCCACTTTCAAATCAGGTGATTCCAGTTTCCCAGTTTGGGAATAGGACAGCTTCTTCGTCGTTCCAATCAAACCAGGATGAATCACTTTGTAAGAAGCTTGATTTGGATACATAAAGTGTTGGAGAATCACCAGGAAGTTGAATAAATCTCATAGGAGTTGGGATGAAGAAGTTATCCCACTTTCAAATCAGGTGATTCCAGTTTCCCAGTTTGGGAATAGGACAGCTTCTTCGTCGTTCCAATCAAACCAGGATGAATCACTTTGTAAGAAGCTTGATTTGGATACATAAAGTGTTGGAGAAACACCAGGAAGTTGAATAAATCTCATAGGAGTTGGGATGAAGAAGTTATCCCACTTTCAAATCAGGTGATTCCAGTTTCCCAGTTTGGGAATAGGACAGCTTCTTCGTCGTTCCAATCAAACCAGGATGAGTCACTTTGTAAGAAGCTTGATTTGATACATAAAATGGTGGAGAATCACCAGGAAGTTGAATAAATCTCATAGGAGTTGGGATGAAGAAGTTATCCCACTTTCTAATCAGGTGATTCCAGTTTCCCAGTTTGGGAATAGGACAGCTTCTTCGTCGTTCCAATCAAACCAGGATGAATCACTTTGTAAGAAGCTTGATTTTGATACATAAAATGGTGGAGAAACACCAGGAAGTTGAATAAATCTCATAGGAGTTGGAATGAAGAAGTTATCCCACTTTCTAATCAGGTGATTCCAGTTTCCCAGTTTGGGAATAGGACAGCTTCTTCGTCGTTCCAATCAAACCAGGATGAATCACTTTGTAAGAAGCTTGATTTGGATACATAAAGGGTTGGAGAAACACCAGGAAGTTGAATAAATCTCATAGGAGTTGGGATGAAGAAGTTATCCCACTTTCAAATCAGGTGATTCCAGTTTCCCAGTTTGGGAATAGGACAGCTTCTTCGTCGTTCCAATCAAACCAGGATGAATCACTTTGTAAGAAGCTTGATTTGGATACATAAAATGGTGGAGAAACACCAGGAAGTTGAATAAATCTCATAGGAGTTGGGATGAAGAAGTTATCCCACTTTCAAATCAGGTGATTCCAGTTTCCCAGTTTGGGAATAGGACAGCTTCTTCGTCGTTCCAATCAAACCAGGATGAATCACTTTGTAAGAAGCTTGATTTGGATACATAAAGTGTTGGAGAATCACCAGGAAGTTGAATAAATCTCATAGGAGTTGGGATGAAGAAGTTATCCCACTTTCAAATCAGGTGATTCCAGTTTCCCAGTTTGGGAATAGGACAGCTTCTTCGTCGTTCCAATCAAACCAGGATGAATCACTTTGTAAGAAGCTTGATTTGATACATAAAATGGTGGAGAAACACCAGGAAGTTGAATAAATCTCATAGGAGGTTGGATGAAGAAGTTATCCCACTTTCAAATCAGGTGATTCCAGTTTCCCAGTTTGGGAATAGGACAGCTTCTTCGTCGTTCCAATCAAACCAGGATGAATCACTTTGTAAGAAGCTTGATTTGGATACATAAAGTGTTGGAGAATCACCAGGAAGTTGAATAAATCTCATAGGAGTTGGGATGAAGAAGTTATCCCACTTTCAAATCAGGTGATTCCAGTTTCCCAGTTTGGGAATAGGACAGCTTCTTCGTCGTTCCAATCAAACCAGGATGAATCACTTTGTAAGAAGCTTGATTTGGATACATAAAGGGTGGAGAATCACCAGGAAGTTGAATAAATCTCATAGGAGTTGGGATGAAGAAGTTATCCCACTTTCAAATCAGGTGATTCCAGTTTCCCAGTTTGGGAATAGGACAGCTTCTTCGTCGTTCCAATCAAACCAGGATGAATCACTTTGTAAGAAGCTTGATTTGGATACATAAAGTGGTGGAGAATCACCAGGAAGTTGAATAAATCTCATAGGAGTTGGGATGAAGAAGTTATCCCACTTTCAAATCAGGTGATTCCAGTTTCCCAGTTTGGGAATAGGACAGCTTCTTCGTCGTTCCAATCAAACCAGGATGAATCACTTTGTAAGAAGCTTGATTTGGATACATAAAGTGTTGGAGAATAACCAGGAAGTTGAATAAATCTCATAGGAGTTGGGATGAAGAAGTTATCCCACTTTCAAATCAGGTGATTCCAGTTTCCCAGTTTGGGAATAGGACAGCTTCTTCGTCGTTCCAATCAAACCAGGATGAATCACTTTGTAAGAAGCTTGATTTGGATACATAAAGTGTTGGAGAACACCAGGAAGTTGAATAAATCTCATAGGAGTTGGGATGAAGAAGTTATCCCACTTTCAAATCAGGTGATTCCAGTTTCCCAGTTTGGGAATAGGACAGCTTCTTCGTCGTTCCAATCAAACCAGGATGAATCACTTTGTAAGAAGCTTGATTTGGATACATAAAGTGGTGGAGAATCACCAGGAAGTTGAATAAATCTCATAGGAGTTGGGATGAAGAAGTTATCCCACTTTCAAATCAGGTGATTCCAGTTTCCCAGTTTGGGAATAGGACAGCTTCTTCGTCGTTCCAATCAAACCAGGATGAATCACTTTGTAAGAAGCTTGATTTGGATACATAAAGTGTTGGAGAATCACCAGGAAGTTGAATAAATCTCATAGGAGTTGGGATGAAGAAGTTATCCCACTTTCAAATCAGGTGATTCCAGTTTCCCAGTTTGGGAATAGGACAGCTTCTTCGTCGTTCCAATCAAACCAGGATGAATCACTTTGTAAGAAGCTTGATTTGGATACATAAAGTGTTGGAGAAACACCAGGAAGTTGAATAAATCTCATAGGAGTTGGGATGAAGAAGTTATCCCACTTTCAAATCAGGTGATTCCAGTTTCCCAGTTTGGGAATAGGACAGCTTCTTCGTCGTTCCAATCAAACCAGGATGAATCACTTTGTAAGAAGCTTGATTTGGATACATAAAATGGTGGAGAATCACCAGGAAGTTGAATAAATCTCATAGGAGTTGGGATGAAGAAGTTATCCCACTTTCAAATCAGGTGATTCCAGTTTCCCAGTTTGGGAATAGGACAGCTTCTTCGTCGTTCCAATCAAACCAGGATGAATCACTTTGTAAGAAGCTTGATTTGGATACATAAAATGGTGGAGAAACACCAGGAAGTTGAATAAATCTCATAGGAGTTGGAATGAAGAAGTTATCCCACTTTCAAATCAGGTGATTCCAGTTTCCCAGTTTGGGAATAGGACAGCTTCTTCGTCGTTCCAATCAAACCAGGATGAATCACTTTGTAAGAAGCTTGATTTGGATACATAAAGTGGTGGAGAATCACCAGGAAGTTGAATAAATCTCATAGGAGTTGGGATGAAGAAGTTATCCCACTTTCAAATCAGGTGATTCCAGTTTCCCAGTTTGGGAATAGGACAGCTTCTTCGTCGTTCCAATCAAACCAGGATGAATCACTTTGTAAGAAGCTTGATTTGGATACATAAAGTGGTGGAGAAACACCAGGAAGTTGAATAAATCTCATAGGAGTTGGGATGAAGAAGTTATCCCACTTTCAAATCAGGTGATTCCAGTTTCCCAGTTTGGGAATAGGACAGCTTCTTCGTCGTTCCAATCAAACCAGGATGAATCACTTTGTAAGAAGCTTGATTTGGATACATAAAGTGTTGTAGAATCACCAGGAAGTTGAATAAATCTCATAGGAGTTGGGATGAAGAAGTTATCCCACTTTCAAATCAGGTGATTCCAGTTTCCCAGTTTGGGAATAGGACAGCTTCTTCGTCGTTCCAATCAAACCAGGATGAATCACTTTGTAAGAAGCTTGATTTGGATACATAAAATGGTGGAGAAACACCAGGAAGTTGAATAAATCTCATAGGAGTTGGGATGAAGAAGTTATCCCACTTTCAAATCAGGTGATTCCAGTTTCCCAGTTTGGGAATAGGACAGCTTCTTCGTCGTTCCAATCAAACCAGGATGAATCACTTTGTAAGAAGCTTGATTTGGATACATAAAGTGTTGGAGAATCACCAGGAAGTTGAATAAATCTCATAGGAGTTGGGATGAAGAAGTTATCCCACTTTCAAATCAGGTGATTCCAGTTTCCCAGTTTGGGAATAGGACAGCTTCTTCGTCGTTCCAATCAAACCAGGATGAATCACTTTGTAAGAAGCTTGATTTGGATACATAAAGTGTTGGAGAAACACCAGGAAGTTGAATAAATCTCATAGGAGTTGGGATGAAGAAGTTATCCCACTTTCAAATCAGGTGATTCCAGTTTCCCAGTTTGGGAATAGGACAGCTTCTTCGTCGTTCCAATCAAACCAGGATGAATCACTTTGTAAGAAGCTTGATTTGGATACATAAAGTGGTGGAGAAACACCAGGAAGTTGAATAAATCTCATAGGAGTTGGGATGAAGAAGTTATCCCACTTTCAAATCAGGTGATTCCAGTTTCCCAGTTTGGGAATAGGACAGCTTCTTCGTCGTTCCAATCAAACCAGGATGAATCACTTTGTAAGAAGCTTGATTTGGATACATAAAGTGTGGAGAAACACCAGGAAGTTGAATAAATCTCATAGGAGTTGGGATGAAGAAGTTATCCCACTTTCAAATCAGGTGATTCCAGTTTCCCAGTTTGGGAATAGGACAGCTTCTTCGTCGTTCCAATCAAACCAGGATGAATCACTTTGTAAGAAGCTTGATTTGGATACATAAAGTGTTGGAGAAACACCAGGAAGTTGAATAAATCTCATAGGAGTTGGGATGAAGAAGTTATCCCACTTTCAAATCAGGTGATTCCAGTTTCCCAGTTTGGGAATAGGACAGCTTCTTCGTCGTTCCAATCAAACCAGGATGAATCACTTTGTAAGAAGCTTGATTTGGATACATAAAATGGTGGAGAAACACCAGGAAGTTGAATAAATCTCATAGGAGTTGGGATGAAGAAGTTATCCCACTTTCAAATCAGGTGATTCCAGTTTCCCAGTTTGGGAATAGGACAGCTTCTTCGTCGTTCCAATCAAACCAGGATGAATCACTTTGTAAGAAGCTTGATTTGGATACATAAAGTGTTGGAGAATCACCAGGAAGTTGAATAAATCTCATAGGAGTTGGGATGAAGAAGTTATCCCACTTTCAAATCAGGTGATTCCAGTTTCCCAGTTTGGGAATAGGACAGCTTCTTCGTCGTTCCAATCAAACCAGGATGAATCACTTTGTAAGAAGCTTGATTTGGATACATAAAGTGTGGGAGAATCACCAGGAAGTTGAATAAATCTCATAGGAGTTGGGATGAAGAAGTTATCCCACTTTCAAATCAGGTGATTCCAGTTTCCCAGTTTGGGAATAGGACAGCTTCTTCGTCGTTCCAATCAAACCAGGATGAATCACTTTGTAAGAAGCTTGATTTGGATACATAAAGTGGTGGAGAAACACCAGGAAGTTGAATAAATCTCATAGGAGTTGGGATGAAGAAGTTATCCCACTTTCAAATCAGGTGATTCCAGTTTCCAGTTTGGGAATAGGACAGCTTCTTCGTCGTTCCAATCAAACCAGGATGAATCACTTTGTAAGAAGCTTGATTTTGATACATAAAATGGTGGAGAATCACCAGGAAGTTGAATAAATCTCATAGGAGTTGGGATGAAGAAGTTATCCCACTTTCAATCAGGTGATTCCAGTTTCCCAGTTTGGGAATAGGACAGCTTCTTCGTCGTTCCAATCAAACCAGGATGAATCACTTTGTAAGAAGCTTGATTTGGATACATAAAGTTGGGAGAAACACCAGGAAGTTGAATAAATCTCATAGGAGTTGGTGAATAAAATTATCCCATTTTTCAGGTGATTCCAGTTTCCCAGTTTGGGAATAGGACAGCTTCTTCGTCGTTCAATCAAACCAGGATGAATCACTTTGTAAGAAGCTTGATTTGGATACATATAGGGTTGGAGAACACCAGGAAGTTGAATAAATCTCATAGGAGTGGGGATGAAGAAGTTATCCCACTTTCAAATCAGGTGATTCCAGTTTCCCAGTTTGGGAATAGGACAGCTTCTTCGTCGTTCCAATCAAACCAGGATGAATCACTTTGTAAGAAGCTTGATTTGGATACATAAAGTGGTGGAGAATCACCAGGAAGTTGAATAAATCTCATAGGAGTTGGGATGAAGAAGTTATCCCACTTTCAAATCAGGTGATTCCAGTTTCCCAGTTTGGGAATAGGACAGCTTCTTCGTCGTTCCAATCAAACCAGGATGAATCACTTTGTAAGAAGCTTGATTTGGATACATAAATGGTGGAGAGAAACACCAGGAAGTTGAATAAATCTCATAGGAGTTGGGATGAAGAAGTTATCCCACTTTCAAATCAGGTGATTCCAGTTTCCCAGTTTGGGAATAGGACAGCTTCTTCGTCGTTCCAATCAAACCAGGATGAATCACTTTGTAAGAAGCTTGATTTGGATACATAAAGTGTGGAGAATCACCAGGAAGTTGAATAAATCTCATAGGAGTTGGGATGAAGAAGTTATCCCACTTTCAAATCAGGTGATTCCAGTTTCCCAGTTTGGGAATAGGACAGCTTCTTCGTCGTTCCAATCAAACCAGGATGAATCACTTTGTAAGAAGCTTGATTTGATACATAAAGTGGTGGAGAATCACCAGGAAGTTGAATAAATCTCATAGGAGTTGGGATGAAGAAGTTATCCCACTTTCAAATCAGGTGATTCCAGTTTCCCAGTTTGGGAATAGGACAGCTTCTTCGTCGTTCCAATCAAACCAGGATGAATCACTTTGTAAGAAGCTTGATTTGGATACATAAAGTGTGGAGAATCACCAGGAAGTTGAATAAATCTCATAGGAGTTGGGATGAAGAAGTTATCCCACTTTCAAATCAGGTGATTCCAGTTTCCCAGTTGGGAATAGGACAGCTTCTTCGTCGTTCCAATCAAACCAGGATGAATCACTTTGTAAGAAGCTTGATTTGGATACATAAAGTGGTGGAGAAAAACACAGGAAGTTGAATAAATCTCATAGGAGTTGGGATGAAGAAGTTATCCCACTTTCAAATCAGGTGATTCCAGTTTCCCAGTTTGGGAATAGGACAGCTTCTTCGTCGTTCCAATCAAACCAGGATGAATCACTTTGTAAGAAGCTTGATTTGGATACATAAAGTGGTGGAGAATCACCAGGAAGTTGAATAAATCTCATAGGAGTTGGGATGAAGAAGTTATCCCACTTTCAAATCAGGTGATTCCAGTTTCCCAGTTTGGGAATAGGACAGCTTCTTCGTCGTTCCAATCAAACCAGGATGAATCACTTTGTAAGAAGCTTGATTTGGATACATAAAGGTTGGAGAAACACCAGGAAGTTGAATAAATCTCATAGGAGTTGGGATGAAGAAGTTATCCCACTTTCAAATCAGGTGATTCCAGTTTCCCAGTTGGGAATAGGACAGCTTCTTCGTCGTTCCAATCAAACCAGGATGAATCACTTTGTAAGAAGCTTGATTTGGATACATAAAGTGTTGGAGAATCACCAGGAAGTTGAATAAATCTCATAGGAGTTGGGATGAAGAAGTTATCCCACTTTCAAATCAGGTGATTCCAGTTTCCCAGTTTGGGAATAGGACAGCTTCTTCGTCGTTCCAATCAAACCAGGATGAATCACTTTGTAAGAAGCTTGATTTGGATACATAAAATGGTGGAGAATCACCAGGAAGTTGAATAAATCTCATAGGAGTTGGGATGAAGAAGTTATCCCACTTTCAAATCAGGTGATTCCAGTTTCCCAGTTTGGGAATAGGACAGCTTCTTCGTCGTTCCAATCAAACCAGGATGAATCACTTTGTAAGAAGCTTGATTTGGATACATAAAGTGTTGGTGGAGAAACACCAGGAAGTTGAATAAATCTCATAGGAGTTGGGATGAAGAAGTTATCCCACTTTCTAATCAGGTGATTCCAGTTTCCCAGTTTGGGAATAGGACAGCTTCTTCGTCGTTCCAATCAAACCAGGATGAATCACTTTGTAAGAAGCTTGATTTGGATACATAAAGGTTGGAGAACACCAGGAAGTTGAATAAATCTCATAGGAGTTGGGATGAAGAAGTTATCCCACTTTCAATCAGGTGATTCCAGTTTCCCAGTTTGGGAATAGGACAGCTTCTTCGTCGTTCCAATCAAACCAGGATGAATCACTTTGTAAGAAGCTTGATTTGGATACATAAAGTGGTGGAGAAACACCAGGAAGTTGAATAAATCTCATAGGAGTTGGGATGAAGAAGTTATCCCACTTTCAAATCAGGTGATTCCAGTTTCCCAGTTTGGGAATAGGACAGCTTCTTCGTCGTTCCAATCAAACCAGGATGAATCACTTTGTAAGAAGCTTGATTTGGATACATAAAGTGTTGGAGAAACACCAGGAAGTTGAATAAATCTCATAGGAGTTGGGATGAAGAAGTTATCCCACTTTCAAATCAGGTGATTCCAGTTTCCCAGTTTGGGATAGACAGCTTCTTCGTCGTTCCAATCAAACCAGGATGAATCACTTTGTAAGAAGCTTGATTTGATACATAAAATGGTGGAGAATCACCAGGAAGTTGAATAAATCTCATAGGAGTTGGGATGAAGAAGTTATCCCACTTTCAAATCAGGTGATTCCAGTTTCCCAGTTTGGGAATAGGACAGCTTCTTCGTCGTTCCAATCAAACCAGGATGAATCACTTTGTAAGAAGCTTGATTTGGATACATAAAGTGTTGGAGAAACCAGGAAGTTGAATAAATCTCATAGGAGTTGGGATGAAGAAGTTATCCCACTTTCAAATCAGGTGATTCCAGTTTCCCAGTTTGGGAATAGGACAGCTTCTTCGTCGTTCCAATCAAACCAGGATGAATCACTTTGTAAGAAGCTTGATTTGGATACATAAAGTGTTGGAGAATCACCAGGAAGTTGAATAAATCTCATAGGAGTTGGGATGAAGAAGTTATTCCACTTTCAAATCAGGTGATTCCAGTTTCCCAGTTTGGGAATAGGACAGCTTCTTCGTCGTTCCAATCAAACCAGGATGAATCACTTTGTAAGAAGCTTGATTTGGATACATAAAATGGTGGAGAAACACCAGGAAGTTGAATAAATCTCATAGGAGTTGGGATGAAGAAGTTATCCCACTTTCAAATCAGGTGATTCCAGTTTCCCAGTTTGGGAATAGGACAGCTTCTTCGTCGTTCCAATCAAACCAGGATGAATCACTTTGTAAGAAGCTTGATTTGGATACATAAAGTGTTGGAGAATCACCAGGAAGTTGAATAAATCTCATAGGAGTTGGGATGAAGAAGTTATCCCACTTTCAAATCAGGTGATTCCAGTTTCCCAGTTTGGGAATAGGACAGCTTCTTCGTCGTTCCAATCAAACCAGGATGAATCACTTTGTAAGAAGCTTGATTTGGATACATAAAGTGTTGGAGAATCACCAGGAAGTTGAATAAATCTCATAGGAGTTGGGATGAAGAAGTTATCCCACTTTCAAATCAGGTGATTCCAGTTTCCCAGTTTGGGAATAGGACAGCTTCTTCGTCGTTCCAATCAAACCAGGATGAATCACTTTGTAAGAAGCTTGATTTGGATACATATAAAGTGTTGGAGAATCACCAGGAAGTTGAATAAATCTCATAGGAGTTGGGATGAAGAAGTTATCCCACTTTCAAATCAGGTGATTCCAGTTTCCCAGTTTGGGAATAGGACAGCTTCTTCGTCGTTCCAATCAAACCAGGATGAATCACTTTGTAAGAAGCTTGATTTGGATACATAAAGTGTTGGAGAATCACCAGGAAGTTGAATAAATCTCATAGGAGTTGGGATGAAGAAGTTATCCCACTTTCTAATCAGGTGATTCCAGTTTCCCAGTTTGGGAATAGGACAGCTTCTTCGTCGTTCCAATCAAACCAGGATGAATCACTTTGTAAGAAGCTTGATTTGGATACATAAAGTGTTGGAGAATCACCAGGAAGTTGAATAAATCTCATAGGAGTTGGGATGAAGAAGTTATCCCACTTTCAAATCAGGTGATTCCAGTTTCCCAGTTTGGGAATAGGACAGCTTCTTCGTCGTTCCAATCAAACCAGGATGAATCACTTTGTAAGAAGCTTGATTTGGATACATAAAGTGTTGGAGAATCACCAGGAAGTTGAATAAATCTCATAGGAGTTGGGATGAAGAAGTTATCCCACTTTCAAATCAGGTGATTCCAGTTTCCCAGTTTGGGAATAGGACAGCTTCTTCGTCGTTCCAATCAAACCAGGATGAATCACTTTGTAAGAAGCTTGATTTGGATACATAAAGTGGTGGAGAAACACCAGGAAGTTGAATAAATCTCATAGGAGTTGGGATGAAGAAGTTATCCCACTTTCAAATCAGGTGATTCCAGTTTCCCAGTTTGGGAATAGGACAGCTTCTTCGTCGTTCCAATCAAACCAGGATGAATCACTTTGTAAGAAGCTTGATTTGGATACATAAAATGGTGGAGAATCACCAGGAAGTTGAATAAATCTCATAGGAGTTGGGATGAAGAAGTTATCCCACTTTCTAATCAGGTGATTCCAGTTTCCCAGTTTGGGAATAGGACAGCTTCTTCGTCGTTCCAATCAAACCAGGATGAATCACTTTGTAAGAAGCTTGATTTGGATACATAAAGTGGTGGAGAATCACCAGGAAGTTGAATAAATCTCATAGGAGTTGGGATGAAGAAGTTATCCCACTTTCAAATCAGGTGATTCCAGTTTCCCAGTTTGGGAATAGGACAGCTTCTTCGTCGTTCCAATCAAACCAGGATGAATCACTTTGTAAGAAGCTTGATTTTGATACATAAAGTGGTGGAGAAACACCAGGAAGTTGAATAAATCTCATAGGAGTTGGGATGAAGAAGTTATCCCACTTTCAAATCAGGTGATTCCAGTTTCCCAGTTTGGGAATAGGACAGCTTCTTCGTCGTTCCAATCAAACCAGGATGAATCACTTTGTAAGAAGCTTGATTTGGATACATAAAGTGTTGGAGAAACACCAGGAAGTTGAATAAATCTCATAGGAGTTGGGATGAAGAAGTTATCCCACTTTCAAATCAGGTGATTCCAGTTTCCCAGTTTGGGAATAGGACAGCTTCTTCGTCGTTCCAATCAAACCAGGATGAATCACTTTGTAAGAAGCTTGATTTGGATACATAAAGTGGTGGAGAAACACCAGGAAGTTGAATAAATCTCATAGGAGTTGGGATGAAGAAGTTATCCCACTTTCAAATCAGGTGATTCCAGTTTCCCAGTTTGGGAATAGGACAGCTTCTTCGTCGTTCCAATCAAACCAGGATGAATCACTTTGTAAGAAGCTTGATTTGGATACATAAAGTGTTGGAGAATCACCAGGAAGTTGAATAAATCTCATAGGAGTTGGGATGAAGAAGTTATCCCACTTTCAAATCAGGTGATTCCAGTTTCCCAGTTTGGGAATAGGACAGCTTCTTCGTCGTTCCAATCAAACCAGGATGAATCACTTTGTAAGAAGCTTGATTTGGATACATAAAGTGTTGGAGAAACACCAGGAAGTTGAATAAATCTCATAGGAGTTGGGATGAAGAAGTTATCCCACTTTCAAATCAGGTGATTCCAGTTTCCCAGTTTGGGAATAGGACAGCTTCTTCGTCGTTCCAATCAAACCAGGATGAATCACTTTGTAAGAAGCTTGATTTGGATACATAAAGTGGGGGAAAATCACCAGGAAGTTGAATAAATCTCATAGGAGTTGGGATGAAGAAGTTATCCCACTTTCAAATCAGGTGATTCCAGTTTCCCAGTTTGGGAATAGGACAGCTTCTTCGTCGTTCCAATCAAACCAGGATGAATCACTTTGTAAGAAGCTTGATTTGGATACATAAAGTGTTGGAGAAACACCAGGAAGTTGAATAAATCTCATAGGAGTTGGGATGAAGAAGTTATCCCACTTTCAAATCAGGTGATTCCAGTTTCCCAGTTTGGGAATAGGACAGCTTCTTCGTCGTTCCAATCAAACCAGGATGAATCACTTTGTAAGAAGCTTGATTTGGATACATAAAGTGTTGGAGAATCACCAGGAAGTTGAATAAATCTCATAGGAGTTGGGATTAAGAAGTTATCCCACTTTCAAATCAGGTGATTTGATATGATCATGGACCGGCACAAGGATGGAGATAAAGAGTTCAAAGACCAATCAAGGGAAGAAGATGATGCCTTAGTCATTCCACCAGGTCCCATCACTCGCGCCAAAGCTAGAAGACTCAAAGAAGCTGTTGGAAGTCTACTTATGATCTCATGGAAGCAAGAAGACGGTCTTGATGGACGTTTGATCAATCAAGACACTCTTATCACCATTCAAGCAATGGTTTCAAACTGATCATCATCTAAGCAAGTGCTTGTGTGTGCTCTTTTCCTAGCCTTTGGTTTTGTCCCATTGGGTTTTCCAAAGGAAGGTTTTTAATGAGGCCACAAGTTACTTACATAAACCTTAGATGATGTATCACGGTTCCACCTTAGGTTATTTTTAAACTATGGTTTTTATTTCATGTTTTAAAAACTCTTTTCGAATTTGAATAAGTCTTTAGTCTTTGTTGTAGTTCCAAGGGAGCCTGTTCCCTTTAATGATCTCGAGAATATGGAGCCTGTTCCATACTTCTCTATATAAGTGTGTTTGCGTTCTCTCTTTTAAACACAATCCTTTTTCTACAAATCTATCAGATTTCTTTGTTCTCTCTTTACTTCTCATCAAGTCTTGAGTGAATCTCGTTGGTGTGTCATATCCAACAACTAAGGGTGTCTATTTTGGTGTGTAATATCCAAGCTAGTCATCTAGGAGTATCAAGGAGCCATTCCGCAACTCTTTGTGTCACCAAACGATCCATCACCTTGATAAACTTGAGTCTCTGATTCGTTTATACAAGGATCTATCCAATTCAATCCAAAGAAGCATCCTAGGAGTTCATTAAGTGGTATCAGAGCTGCTTTGGATTGGGAAGTTTTCGATTTCTCTTCTGTTTCAAATAAACTTTTCAACTTCTTTGATTACCATTGATAGATCTGCGATCTGTTGTTGTTTCTCGTATCATCTGAGTAGCATATCACCTGATTGCTAATCGTCTGTGTTGAATCCTATTAGATCTAAGTGTTCTTATCATATTTTGAATCAAACTCATCCGATCCGTGTGAAGGAAGTAATCGAATCGCTTGATCTGTCGAATCACTTGCTGAATAACTTGATTTGTGTTGTTTCTGTGATAGATCTGTTCTTATTTGTCTTGAATCTGATCTGCATAAATCCAAAATTGATAGATCTAATCTTAGTCTTGTCGATTTGAATTCTCTAATCCGTGATCTGCAAGTTTTCTATCTTTTGAATCTTTTGAAAGTTGTTTCCGCGTCGACTAATTGTTCTGATTTGATTCTTGTGAACATCTTACTTGTTTGAGTGTTTTCTGAATCAGGTACCATGGTGAGAGAGTCGGAAGATGAAGCAGAACTCGTGAGACAGAACAAGTTATTGAGAGATCAGATGACTGAGCAATTAAACCAAACGATGATCACTACCGTTGCTGATATGATCAAGAGCAGTATGAAGGAACTTCGCGATGAAATAAGGCAAGAGATAAGGCAAGCTACGGGCCAAGGTCATAGCAATGAGTCTAGACGAGAAAGACGTGATGAAACCCCGAGAGAGCATGCTGAATCACAAGAAACAGACCACTACTATGAGCGTAACCGAGCCACGCACAGCAGTTCCTCTTCTAGAGATAGTAGAAGGAGACATAGAAGAGATCATGATGAAAGGAGAACTTACAGAGATGATCTTGCTGGTTTAAAGCTGAAGATACCTCCTTTCCATGGCAAAGTTGATCCGGATGCTTACTTGGAATGGGAAAAGAAGATGGAGTTGGTGTTTAACTGTAAGCACTACACCAATGCCCAAAGGATTCAGATAGCAGCAACTGAGTTCCATGACTATGCGCTGAGTTGGTGGGACCAGCTTGTGACTACCAGGAGACTTAACCAAGAGTATCCCGTTGAAACATGGCACGAGATGAAGGCTCTCATGCGTAAAAGATTTGTGCCAAATCACTATCATCGCGACTTGCACCAGAAGTTAAGAAGACTCACCCAAGGATCTCGATCTGTTGAAGAATACTATCAAGACATGGAGCTGTTGATGCTGAGAGCTCGTGTTTCTGAAGATAAAGAAGCTACTATGGCTAGGTTCTTAGGAGGTCTCAACCGAGAGATACAAGATAATGTTGAGATGCAGCACTATGTGGAGATAGAAGAGATGCTTCACAAAGCTATACTAGTTGAGCAACAAGTTAAGAGGAAGGGCCATTCTCATTCTCGTTACAACACCAGACTTCAGGGAACTAAAGAAGAAAAGTCTAGCTATCAAAAGGAAAGCAAACCGCAACTGAAAGAAGACTCAAAGCCAAATTCCTTTTACAGCAAGGATAAAGGAAAGGCCGAGGTTTCAAGTGCAAGAGCTAGAGATGTTAAGTGCTTTAAGTGTCAGGGTAGAGGCCATTATGCAAATGAGTGCACCAATAAAAGAATCATGATTCTTCTTGAGAATGGAGAGTATGAATCTGAGGATGAGCTTTCAGAGTCTGAGTGTAAGGCGCTTATTGAAGAAGAATATGAAGAAGAACCCGTGAAAGGAAGGTTATTGGTGGCTAGAAGAACTTTGAGTTTGCAAAGTAAAGCTGAAGAGCAAGAACAGAGAGAGAATCTATTCTACACTCGGTGCCTTGTGCAAGGAAAGGTCTGTAGTCTTATCATTGATGGAGGAAGTTGTGTGAATGTAGCTAGTGAAACTATGGTAAAGAAGCTTGGCCTCCAAGTACAGAAACATCCAAAGCCCTACCGGCTTCAATGGTTGAATGAAGAAGGAGAAATGAGGGTTTCTAGTCAGGTTTCGGTTCCCATTGCAATTGGAAGGTATGAGGATGAGGTTCTCTGTGATGTATTGCCTATGGAAGCTGGACATATCCTTCTTGGTCGGCCATGGCAATCAGATAGACGAGTGATACATGATGGCTACACCAACAAGCACACGTTTGAGTTCAAAGGAAAGAAGACTGTGCTGGTTCCTCTAACACCAAAGGAAGTTCATCAAGATCAACTGCAGCTACAAAAGAAGAAAGAAATAGACCTCAAACCTGAATCAAAGAAGCAGCATAGTCTCTATGCCAAATCGGGTGAAATCAAAAGAACTCTCAATGCTCATCAATCTATTCTTTTACTTATCTTTAAAGAGTCTCTTTTGAATGTTACTGACCCAACACCGGTATATCCGAGTGAAATTAAGTGTCTTTTACAGGAATTTGAAGATGTATTTCCTGAAGATAATCCAATTGGTCTTCCACCTCTTAGAGGGATTGAGCATCAGATTGATTTTGTTCCTGGTTCTACACTTCCAAATAGGCCAGCTTATAGGACTAATCCCGTGGAGACTAAAGAACTGCAAAAACAAGTTGAGGAGTTGATGGCAAAGGGGCATATCCGTGAGAGCATGAGCCCATGTGCAGTACCAGTGCTTCTTGTGCCTAAGAAAGATGGAAGCTGGCGCATGTGTGTTGATTGTAGAGCCATCAACAACATCACTGTAAAGTATCGCCATCCTATTCCTAGATTAGATGATATGCTTGATGAATTGCATGGTTCCTGCATATTTTCTAAGATTGATTTGAAAAGTGGATACCATCAGATTAGGATGAAAGAAGGAGATGAATGGAAAACTGCATTCAAAACTAAACATGGTCTTTATGAGTGGTTAGTCATGCCATTTGGATTAACCAATGCACCTAGTACATTCATGAGATTAATGAATCATGTTCTTAGATCATTCATTGGCATATTTGTTGTGGTATACTTTGATGACATCCTTGTATACAGTAAGAGCTTTAATGATCATATAGGACATCTTAGAGCTGTTCTTGATGTGCTTAGAAAGGAATCTCTTTTTGCTAACCTTAAGAAGTGTACTTTTGGAACGGATCACTTGGTTTTTCTAGGCTTTGTTGTGAGTGCAGATGGAGTAAAGGTAGATCAAGAGAAGGTGAAAGCAATACAAGAGTGGCCGATTCCTAAAACCATCAGTGAAGTGCGAAGCTTCCATGGATTAGCTGGCTTCTACCGACGGTTTGTAAAAGATTTTAGCACCATAGCCGCTCCATTGACTGAGGTGATCAAGAAAGAAGTTGGATTCAAATGGGGAGAAGCACAAGAACTTGCCTTTCAATGCCTAAAAGAGAAGCTTACTAATGCCCCTCTTCTTATACTTCCTGATTTCAATAAAACTTTTGAAATTGAATGTGATGCTTCAGGAATTGGAATTGGTGCTGTTCTTATGCAGGAGAAGAGACCCATAGCATATTTCAGTGAGAAACTAGGAGGAGCGACTCTCAACTATGCTACTTATGACAAGGAACTCTACGCTTTGGTGAGGGCTTTGCAGACATGGCAGCATTACCTATGGCCCAAGGAGTTTGTCATTCACACTGATCATGAGTCTCTCAAGTACCTTAAAAGCCAAAACAAACTCAGCAAGAGACACGCAAGGTGGGTTGAGTTCATTGAGACATTTCCTTATGTCATCAAGTATAAACAAGGTAAGGAAAACATAGTTGCTGATGCACTATCCAGAAGGTATGTTCTCTTGAACACTCTTGATGTTAAGCTATTAGGATTTGAGCAGATTAAAGTAATGTATGAGAATGATCCTGAATTTAAAGATGCTTATAAGTCTTGTGAGAAATTTGCTGCTGGACATTACTTTAGGCAGGATGGATTTCTTTTCTATGATAATAGACTTTGTGTGCCTAATTGTTCTTTGAGAGATTTATTTGTTAGGGAATCTCATGGAGGAAGCCTCATGGGACATTTTGGTGTCGCAAAAACTCTCAAGACCTTGCAGGATCACTTCTACTGGCCGCGGATGAAAAGAGATGTGGAAAGACTCTGTGAAAGGTGTGCAACTTGTAAACAAGCTAAGTCCAAAGTCCAAAACCATGGTTTGTACACGCCTTTACCCATCCCTTATCATCCTTGGAATGATATCTCTATGGACTTCATTGTTGGATTGCCTAGAACTCGTACTGGTAAAGATTCAATCTTTGTGGTAGTTGATAGATTTTCTAAGATGGCACACTTCATTGCTTGTCATAAAACTGATGATGCATTGCATGTAGCTAACTTGTTCTTTAAGGAGATTGTGCGTTTACATGGCATGCCTAAGACTATTGTATCTGATAGAGATACTAAGTTCCTAAGCTACTTTTGGAAAACTCTCTGGTCTAAACTAGGCACTAAGCTATTATTTTCTACTACTTGTCACCCACAAACTGATGGTCAGACTGAAGTAGTTAATAGAACTCTTGGTACACTCTTGCGTGCAATTATAAAGAAGAACTTGAAATCATGGGAAGATTGTTTGCCTCATTGTGAATTTGCATATAATCATGCTGTGCATTCTGCTACTAAGTTTTCTCCATTTGAAATTGTTTATGGGTTCAATCCCATCTCTCCTTTGGATCTAATACCTTTACCTGAGTGTGAAAGAGTTAGTCTTGATGGCAAGAAGAAGGCAGAGAAGGTACAACAACTTCATGAACAAGCAAGGCGCAACATAGAAGAGAAGACTAAGCAATATGCCAAACAAGCAAACAAGGGGAGGCGTGAAAGAGTCTTTGAAGTGGGTGATCAAGTCTGGATTCACCTAAGGAAAGAAAGATTTCCTAATGAGAGGAAATCCAAGCTCATGCCAAGGATTGATGGACCATTTGAGATCATAAAGAAAATCGGCAACAATGCTTACAAGCTGGATCTCCAAGGAAGGTATGATGTGAGCAATAGTTTTAATATCACTGACTTGGTTCCTTATTTTGCAGATGAGCCAGATTTGAGGACAAATCCTTTTCAAGAGGGAGGGGATGATATGATCATGGACCGGCACAAGGATGGAGATAAAGAGTTCAAAGACCAATCAAGGGAAGAAGATGATGCCTTAGTCATTCCACCAGGTCCCATCACTCGCGCCAAAGCTAGAAGACTCAAAGAAGCTGTTGGAAGTCTACTTATGATCTCATGGAAGCAAGAAGACGGTCTTGATGGACGTTTGATCAATCAAGACACTCTTATCACCATTCAAGCAATGGTTTCAAACTGATCATCATCTAAGCAAGTGCTTGTGTGTGCTCTTTTCCTAGCCTTTGGTTTTGTCCCATTGGGTTTTCCAAAGGAAGGTTTTTAATGAGGCCACAAGTTACTTACATAAACCTTAGATGATGTATCACGGTTCCACCTTAGGTTATTTTTAAACTATGGTTTTTATTTCATGTTTTAAAAACTCTTTTCGAATTTGAATAAGTCTTTAGTCTTTGTTGTAGTTCCAAGGGAGCCTGTTCCCTTTAATGATCTCGAGAATATGGAGCCTGTTCCATACTTCTCTATATAAGTGTGTTTGCGTTCTCTCTTTTAAAACACAATCCTTTTTCTACAAATCTATCAGATTTCTTTGTTCTCTCTTTACTTCTCATCAAGTCTTGAGTGAATCTCGTTGGTGTGTCATATCCAACAACTAAGGGTGTCTATTTTGGTGTGTAATATCCAAGCTAGTCATCTAGGAGTATCAAGGAGCCATTCCGCAACTCTTTGTGTCACCAAACGATCCATCACCTTGATAAACTTGAGTCTCTGATTCGTTTATACAAGGATCTATCCAATTCAATCCAAAGAAGCATCCTAGGAGTTCATTATGATTCCAGTTTCCCAGTTTGGGAATAGGACAGCTTCTTCGTCGTTCCAATCAAACTTTGATGAATCACTTTGTAAGAAGCTTGATTTGGATACATAAAGTGTTGGAGAAACACCAGGAAGTTGAATAAATCTCATAGGAGTTGGGATGAAGAAGTTATCCCACTTTCAAATCAGGTGATTCCAGTTTCCCAGTTTGGGAATAGGACAGCTTCTTCGTCGTTCCAATCAAACCAGGATGAATCACTTTGTAAGAAGCTTGATTTGGATACATAAAGTGGTGGAGAAACACCAGGAAGTTGAATAAATCTCATAGGAGTTGGGATGAAGAAGTTATCCCACTTTCAAATCAGGTGATTCCAGTTTCCCAGTTTGGGAATAGGACATCTTCTTCGTCGTTCCAATCAAACCAGGATGAATCACTTTGTAAGAAGCTTGATTTGGATACATAAAGTGTTGGGAATCACCAGGAAGTTGAATAAATCTCATAGGAGTTGGGATGAAGAAGTTATCCCACTTTCAAATCAGGTGATTCCAGTTTCCCAGTTTGGGAATAGGACAGCTTCTTCGTCGTTCCAATCAAACCAGGATGAATCACTTTGTAAGAAGCTTGATTTGGATACATAAAGTGGTGGAGAATCACCAGGAAGTTGAATAAATCTCATAGGAGTTGGGATGAAGAAGTTATCCCACTTTCTAATCAGGTGATTCCAGTTTCCCAGTTTGGGAATAGGACAGCTTCTTCGTCGTTCCAATCAAACCAGGATGAATCACTTTGTAAGAAGCTTGATTTGGATACATAAAGTGGTGGAGAAACACCAGGAAGTTGAATAAATCTCATAGGAGTTGGGATGAAGAAGTTATCCCACTTTCTAATCAGGTGATTCCAGTTTCCCAGTTTGGGAATAGGACAGCTTCTTCGTCGTTCCAATCAAACCAGGATGAATCACTTTGTAAGAAGCTTGATTTGGATACATAAAGTGTTGGAGAATCACCAGGAAGTTGAATAAATCTCATAGGAGTTGGGATGAAGAAGTTATCCCACTTTCAAATCAGGTGATTCCAGTTTCCCAGTTTGGGAATAGGACAGCTTCTTCGTCGTTCCAATCAAACCAGGATGAATCACTTTGTAAGAAGCTTGATTTGGATACATAAAGTGGTGGAGAATCACCAGGAAGTTGAATAAATCTCATAGGAGTTGGGATGAAGAAGTTATCCCACTTTCAAATCAGGTGATTCCAGTTTCCCAGTTTGGGAATAGGACAGCTTCTTCGTCGTTCCAATCAAACCAGGATGAATCACTTTGTAAGAAGCTTGATTTGGATACATAAAGTGTTGGAGAATCACCAGGAAGTTGAATAAATCTCATAGGAGTTGGGATGAAGAAGTTATCCCACTTTCAAATCAGGTGATTCCAGTTTCCCAGTTTGGGAATAGGACAGCTTCTTCGTCGTTCCAATCAAACCAGGATGAATCACTTTGTAAGAAGCTTGATTTGGATACATAAAGTGGGGGAAACACCAGGAAGTTGAATAAATCTCATAGGAGTTGGGATGAAGAAGTTATCCCACTTTCAAATCAGGTGATTCCAGTTTCCCAGTTTGGGAATAGGACAGCTTCTTCGTCGTTCCAATCAAACCAGGATGAATCACTTTGTAAGAAGCTTGATTTGGATACATAAAGTGTTGGAGAATCACCAGGAAGTTGAATAAATCTCATAGGAGTTGGGATGAAGAAGTTATCACACTTTCAAATCAGGTGATTCCAGTTTCCCAGTTTGGGAATAGGACAGCTTCTTCGTCGTTCCAATCAAACCAGGATGAATCACTTTGTAAGAAGCTTGATTTGGATACATAAAGTGTTGGAGAAACACCAGGAAGTTGAATAAATCTCATAGGAGTTGGGATGAAGAAGTTATCCCACTTTCAAATCAGGTGATTCCAGTTTCCCAGTTTGGGAATAGGACAGCTTCTTCGTCGTTCCAATCAAACCAGGATGAATCACTTTGTAAGAAGCTTGATTTGGATACATAAAGTGGTGGAGAATCACCAGGAAGTTGAATAAATCTCATAGGAGTTGGGATGAAGAAGTTATCCCACTTTCAAATCAGGTGATTCCAGTTTCCCAGTTTGGGAATAGGACAGCTTCTTCGTCGTTCCAATCAAACCAGGATGAATCACTTTGTAAGAAGCTTGATTTGGATACATAAAGTGGTGGAGAATCACCAGGAAGTTGAATAAATCTCATAGGAGTTGGGATGAAGAAGTTATCCCACTTTCAAATCAGGTGATTCCAGTTTCCCAGTTTGGGAATAGGACAGCTTCTTCGTCGTTCCAATCAAACCAGGATGAATCACTTTGTAAGAAGCTTGATTTGGATACATAAAGGGTGGAGAATCACCAGGAAGTTGAATAAATCTCATAGGAGTTGGGATGAAGAAGTTATCCCACTTTCAAATCAGGTGATTCCAGTTTCCCAGTTTGGGAATAGGACAGCTTCTTCGTCGTTCCAATCAAACCAGGATGAATCACTTTGTAAGAAGCTTGATTTGGATACATAAAGTGGTGGAGAATCACCAGGAAGTTGAATAAATCTCATAGGAGTTGGGATGAAGAAGTTATCCCACTTTCAAATCAGGTGATTCCAGTTTCCCAGTTTGGGAATAGGACAGCTTCTTCGTCGTTCCAATCAAACCAGGATGAATCACTTTGTAAGAAGCTTGATTTGGATACATAAAGTGGTGGAGAATCACCAGGAAGTTGAATAAATCTCATAGGAGTTGGGATGAAGAAGTTATCCCACTTTCAAATCAGGTGATTCCAGTTTCCCAGTTTGGGAATAGGACAGCTTCTTCGTCGTTCCAATCAAACCAGGATGAATCACTTTGTAAGAAGCTTGATTTGGATACATAAAGTGGTGGAGAATCACCAGGAAGTTGAATAAATCTCATAGGAGTTGGGATGAAGAAGTTATCCCACTTTCAAATCAGGTGATTCCAGTTTCCCAGTTTGGGAATAGGACAGCTTCTTCGTCGTTCCAATCAAACCAGGATGAATCACTTTGTAAGAAGCTTGATTTGGATACATAAAGTGTTGGAGAATCACCAGGAAGTTGAATAAATCTCATAGGAGTTGGGATGAAGAAGTTATCCCACTTTCAAATCAGGTGATTCCAGTTTCCCAGTTTGGGAATAGGACAGCTTCTTCGTCGTTCCAATCAAACCAGGATGAATCACTTTGTAAGAAGCTTGATTTGGATACATAAAGTGGTGGAGAATCACCAGGAAGTTGAATAAATCTCATAGGAGTTGGGATGAAGAAGTTATCCCACTTTCAAATCAGGTGATTCCAGTTTCCCAGTTTGGGAATAGGACAGCTTCTTCGTCGTTCCAATCAAACCAGGATGAATCACTTTGTAAGAAGCTTGATTTGGATACATAAAGTGGTGGAGAATCACCAGGAAGTTGAATAAATCTCATAGGAGTTGGGATGAAGAAGTTATCCCACTTTCAAATCAGGTGATTCCAGTTTCCCAGTTTGGGAATAGGACAGCTTCTTCGTCGTTCCAATCAAACCAGGATGAATCACTTTGTAAGAAGCTTGATTTGGATACATAAAGTGGTGGAGAATCACCAGGAAGTTGAATAAATCTCATAGGAGTTGGGATGAAGAAGTTATCCCACTTTCAAATCAGGTGATTCCAGTTTCCCAGTTTGGGAATAGGACAGCTTCTTCGTCGTTCCAATCAAACCAGGATGAATCACTTTGTAAGAAGCTTGATTTGGATACATAAAGTGTGGAGAATCACCAGGAAGTTGAATAAATCTCATAGGAGTTGGGATGAAGAAGTTATCCCACTTTCAAATCAGGTGATTCCAGTTTCCCAGTTTGGGAATAGGACAGCTTCTTCGTCGTTCCAATCAAACCAGGATGAATCACTTTGTAAGAAGCTTGATTTGGATACATAAAGTGGTGGAGAATCACCAGGAAGTTGAATAAATCTCATAGGAGTTGGGATGAAGAAGTTATCCCACTTTCAAATCAGGTGATTCCAGTTTCCCAGTTTGGGAATAGGACAGCTTCTTCGTCGTTCCAATCAAACCAGGATGAATCACTTTGTAAGAAGCTTGATTTGGATACATAAAGTGGTGGAGAATCACCAGGAAGTTGAATAAATCTCATAGGAGTTGGGATGAAGAAGTTATCCCACTTTCAAATCAGGTGATTCCAGTTTCCCAGTTTGGGAATAGGACAGCTTCTTCGTCGTTCCAATCAAACCAGGATGAATCACTTTGTAAGAAGCTTGATTTGGATACATAAAGTGTTGGAGAATCACCAGGAAGTTGAATAAATCTCATAGGAGTTGGGATGAAGAAGTTATCCCACTTTCAAATCAGGTGATTCCAGTTTCCCAGTTTGGGAATAGGACAGCTTCTTCGTCGTTCCAATCAAACCAGGATGAATCACTTTGTAAGAAGCTTGATTTGGATACATAAAGTGGTGGAGAATCACCAGGAAGTTGAATAAATCTCATAGGAGTTGGGATGAAGAAGTTATCCCACTTTCAAATCAGGTGATTCCAGTTTCCCAGTTTGGGAATAGGACAGCTTCTTCGTCGTTCCAATCAAACCAGGATGAATCACTTTGTAAGAAGCTTGATTTGGATACATAAAGTGGTGGAGAATCACCAGGAAGTTGAATAAATCTCATAGGAGTTGGGATGAAGAAGTTATCCCACTTTCAAATCAGGTGATTCCAGTTTCCCAGTTTGGGAATAGGACAGCTTCTTCGTCGTTCCAATCAAACCAGGATGAATCACTTTGTAAGAAGCTTGATTTGGATACATAAAGTGGTGGAGAATCACCAGGAAGTTGAATAAATCTCATAGGAGTTGGGATGAAGAAGTTATCCCACTTTCAAATCAGGTGATTCCAGTTTCCCAGTTTGGGAATAGGACAGCTTCTTCGTCGTTCCAATCAAACCAGGATGAATCACTTTGTAAGAAGCTTGATTTGGATACATAAAGGGTTGAGAATCACCAGGAAGTTGAATAAATCTCATAGGAGTTGGGATGAAGAAGTTATCCCACTTTCAAATCAGGTGATTCCAGTTTCCCAGTTTGGGAATAGGACAGCTTCTTCGTCGTTCCAATCAAACCAGGATGAATCACTTTGTAAGAAGCTTGATTTGGATACATAAAGTGGTGGAGAATCACCAGGAAGTTGAATAAATCTCATAGGAGTTGGGATGAAGAAGTTATCCCACTTTCAAATCAGGTGATTCCAGTTTCCCAGTTTGGGAATAGGACAGCTTCTTCGTCGTTCCAATCAAACCAGGATGAATCACTTTGTAAGAAGCTTGATTTGGATACATAAAGTGTGGAGAATCACCAGGAAGTTGAATAAATCTCATAGGAGTTGGGATGAAGAAGTTATCCCACTTTCAAATCAGGTGATTCCAGTTTCCCAGTTTGGGAATAGGACAGCTTCTTCGTCGTTCCAATCAAACCAGGATGAATCACTTTGTAAGAAGCTTGATTTGGATACATAAAGTGGTGGAGAATCACCAGGAAGTTGAATAAATCTCATAGGAGTTGGGATGAAGAAGTTATCCCACTTTCAAATCAGGTGATTCCAGTTTCCCAGTTTGGGAATAGGACAGCTTCTTCGTCGTTCCAATCAAACCAGGATGAATCACTTTGTAAGAAGCTTGATTTGGATACATAAAGTGTTGGAGAATCACCAGGAAGTTGAATAAATCTCATAGGAGTTGGGATGAAGAAGTTATCCCACTTTCAAATCAGGTGATTCCAGTTTCCCAGTTTGGGAATAGGACAGCTTCTTCGTCGTTCCAATCAAACCAGGATGAATCACTTTGTAAGAAGCTTGATTTGGATACATAAAGTGTTGGAGAATCACCAGGAAGTTGAATAAATCTCATAGGAGTTGGGATGAAGAAGTTATCCCACTTTCAAATCAGGTGATTCCAGTTTCCCAGTTTGGGAATAGGACAGCTTCTTCGTCGTTCCAATCAAACCAGGATGAATCACTTTGTAAGAAGCTTGATTTGGATACATAAAGTGGTGGAGAATCACCAGGAAGTTGAATAAATCTCATAGGAGTTGGGATGAAGAAGTTATCCCACTTTCAAATCAGGTGATTCCAGTTTCCCAGTTTGGGAATAGGACAGCTTCTTCGTCGTTCCAATCAAACCAGGATGAATCACTTTGTAAGAAGCTTGATTTGGATACATAAAGTGGTGGAGAATCACCAGGAAGTTGAATAAATCTCATAGGAGTTGGGATGAAGAAGTTATCCCACTTTCAAATCAGGTGATTCCAGTTTCCCAGTTTGGGAATAGGACAGCTTCTTCGTCGTTCCAATCAAACCAGGATGAATCACTTTGTAAGAAGCTTGATTTGGATACATAAAGTGGTGGAGAATCACCAGGAAGTTGAATAAATCTCATAGGAGTTGGGATGAAGAAGTTATCCCACTTTCAAATCAGGTGATTCCAGTTTCCCAGTTTGGGAATAGGACAGCTTCTTCGTCGTTCCAATCAAACCAGGATGAATCACTTTGTAAGAAGCTTGATTTGGATACATAAAGTGGTGGAGAATCACCAGGAAGTTGAATAAATCTCATAGGAGTTGGGATGAAGAAGTTATCCCACTTTCAAATCAGGTGATTCCAGTTTCCCAGTTTGGGAATAGGACAGCTTCTTCGTCGTTCCAATCAAACCAGGATGAATCACTTTGTAAGAAGCTTGATTTGGATACATAAAGTGGTGGAGAATCACCAGGAAGTTGAATAAATCTCATAGGAGTTGGGATGAAGAAGTTATCCCACTTTCAAATCAGGTGATTCCAGTTTCCCAGTTTGGGAATAGGACAGCTTCTTCGTCGTTCCAATCAAACCAGGATGAATCACTTTGTAAGAAGCTTGATTTGGATACATAAAGTGTTGGAGAATCACCAGGAAGTTGAATAAATCTCATAGGAGTTGGGATGAAGAAGTTATCCCACTTTCAAATCAGGTGATTCCAGTTTCCCAGTTTGGGAATAGGACAGCTTCTTCGTCGTTCCAATCAAACCAGGATGAATCACTTTGTAAGAAGCTTGATTTGGATACATAAAGTGTTGGAGAATCACCAGGAAGTTGAATAAATCTCATAGGAGTTGGGATGAAGAAGTTATCCCACTTTCAAATCAGGTGATTCCAGTTTCCCAGTTTGGGAATAGGACAGCTTCTTCGTCGTTCCAATCAAACCAGGATGAATCACTTTGTAAGAAGCTTGATTTGGATACATAAAGTGGTGGAGAATCACCAGGAAGTTGAATAAATCTCATAGGAGTTGGGATGAAGAAGTTATCCCACTTTCAAATCAGGTGATTCCAGTTTCCCAGTTTGGGAATAGGACAGCTTCTTCGTCGTTCCAATCAAACCAGGATGAATCACTTTGTAAGAAGCTTGATTTGGATACATAAAGTGGTGGAGAATCACCAGGAAGTTGAATAAATCTCATAGGAGTTGGGATGAAGAAGTTATCCCACTTTCAAATCAGGTGATTCCAGTTTCCCAGTTTGGGAATAGGACAGCTTCTTCGTCGTTCCAATCAAACCAGGATGAATCACTTTGTAAGAAGCTTGATTTGGATACATAAAGTGTTGGAGAATCACCAGGAAGTTGAATAAATCTCATAGGAGTTGGGATGAAGAAGTTATCCCACTTTCAAATCAGGTGATTCCAGTTTCCCAGTTTGGGAATAGGACAGCTTCTTCGTCGTTCCAATCAAACCAGGATGAATCACTTTGTAAGAAGCTTGATTTGGATACATAAAGTGTTGGAGAATCACCAGGAAGTTGAATAAATCTCATAGGAGTTGGGATGAAGAAGTTATCCCACTTTCAAATCAGGTGATTCCAGTTTCCCAGTTTGGGAATAGGACAGCTTCTTCGTCGTTCCAATCAAACCAGGATGAATCACTTTGTAAGAAGCTTGATTTGGATACATAAAGTGGTGGAGAATCACCAGGAAGTTGAATAAATCTCATAGGAGTTGGGATGAAGAAGTTATCCCACTTTCAAATCAGGTGATTCCAGTTTCCCAGTTTGGGAATAGGACAGCTTCTTCGTCGTTCCAATCAAACCAGGATGAATCACTTTGTAAGAAGCTTGATTTGGATACATAAAGTGTTGGAGAATCACCAGGAAGTTGAATAAATCTCATAGGAGTTGGGATGAAGAAGTTATCCCACTTTCAAATCAGGTGATTCCAGTTTCCCAGTTTGGGAATAGGACAGCTTCTTCGTCGTTCCAATCAAACCAGGATGAATCACTTTGTAAGAAGCTTGATTTGGATACATAAAGTGTTGGAGAATCACCAGGAAGTTGAATAAATCTCATAGGAGTTGGGATGAAGAAGTTATCCCACTTTCAAATCAGGTGATTCCAGTTTCCCAGTTTGGGAATAGGACAGCTTCTTCGTCGTTCCAATCAAACCAGGATGAATCACTTTGTAAGAAGCTTGATTTGGATACATAAAGTGGTGGAGAATCACCAGGAAGTTGAATAAATCTCATAGGAGTTGGGATGAAGAAGTTATCCCACTTTCAAATCAGGTGATTCCAGTTTCCCAGTTTGGGAATAGGACAGCTTCTTCGTCGTTCCAATCAAACCAGGATGAATCACTTTGTAAGAAGCTTGATTTGGATACATAAAGTGTTGGAGAATCACCAGGAAGTTGAATAAATCTCATAGGAGTTGGGATGAAGAAGTTATCCCACTTTCAAATCAGGTGATTCCAGTTTCCCAGTTTGGGAATAGGACAGCTTCTTCGTCGTTCCAATCAAACCAGGATGAATCACTTTGTAAGAAGCTTGATTTGGATACATAAAGTGTTGGAGAATCACCAGGAAGTTGAATAAATCTCATAGGAGTTGGGATGAAGAAGTTATCCCACTTTCAAATCAGGTGATTCCAGTTTCCCAGTTTGGGAATAGGACAGCTTCTTCGTCGTTCCAATCAAACCAGGATGAATCACTTTGTAAGAAGCTTGATTTGGATACATAAAGTGTTGGAGAATCACCAGGAAGTTGAATAAATCTCATAGGAGTTGGGATGAAGAAGTTATCCCACTTTCAAATCAGGTGATTCCAGTTTCCCAGTTTGGGAATAGGACAGCTTCTTCGTCGTTCCAATCAAACCAGGATGAATCACTTTGTAAGAAGCTTGATTTGGATACATAAAGTGTTGGAGAATCACCAGGAAGTTGAATAAATCTCATAGGAGTTGGGATGAAGAAGTTATCCCACTTTCAAATCAGGTGATTCCAGTTTCCCAGTTTGGGAATAGGACAGCTTCTTCGTCGTTCCAATCAAACCAGGATGAATCACTTTGTAAGAAGCTTGATTTGGATACATAAAGTGGTGGAGAATCACCAGGAAGTTGAATAAATCTCATAGGAGTTGGGATGAAGAAGTTATCCCACTTTCAAATCAGGTGATTCCAGTTTCCCAGTTTGGGAATAGGACAGCTTCTTCGTCGTTCCAATCAAACCAGGATGAATCACTTTGTAAGAAGCTTGATTTGGATACATAAAGTGTGGAGAATCACCAGGAAGTTGAATAAATCTCATAGGAGTTGGGATGAAGAAGTTATCCCACTTTCAAATCAGGTGATTCCAGTTTCCCAGTTTGGGAATAGGACAGCTTCTTCGTCGTTCCAATCAAACCAGGATGAATCACTTTGTAGCTTGATTTGGATACATAAAGTGTGGAGAATCACCAGGAAGTTGAATAAATCTCATAGGAGTTGGGATGAAGAAGTTATCCCACTTTCAAATCAGGTGATTCCAGTTTCCCAGTTTGGGAATAGGACAGCTTCTTCGTCGTTCCAATCAAACCAGGATGAATCACTTTGTAAGAAGCTTGATTTGGATACATAAAGTGGTGGAGAATCACCAGGAAGTTGAATAAATCTCATAGGAGTTGGGATGAAGAAGTTATCCCACTTTCAAATCAGGTGATTCCAGTTTCCCAGTTTGGGAATAGGACAGCTTCTTCGTCGTTCCAATCAAACCAGGATGAATCACTTTGTAAGAAGCTTGATTTGGATACATAAAGTGGTGGAGAATCACCAGGAAGTTGAATAAATCTCATAGGAGTTGGGATGAAGAAGTTATCCCACTTTCAAATCAGGTGATTCCAGTTTCCCAGTTTGGGAATAGGACAGCTTCTTCGTCGTTCCAATCAAACCAGGATGAATCACTTTGTAAGAAGCTTGATTTGGATACATAAAGGGTGGAGAATCACCAGGAAGTTGAATAAATCTCATAGGAGTTGGGATGAAGAAGTTATCCCACTTTCAAATCAGGTGATTCCAGTTTCCCAGTTTGGGAATAGGACAGCTTCTTCGTCGTTCCAATCAAACCAGGATGAATCACTTTGTAAGAAGCTTGATTTGGATACATAAAGTGGTGGAGAATCACCAGGAAGTTGAATAAATCTCATAGGAGTTGGGATGAAGAAGTTATCCCACTTTCAAATCAGGTGATTCCAGTTTCCCAGTTTGGGAATAGGACAGCTTCTTCGTCGTTCCAATCAAACCAGGATGAATCACTTTGTAAGAAGCTTGATTTGGATACATAAAGTGTTGGAGAATCACCAGGAAGTTGAATAAATCTCATAGGAGTTGGGATGAAGAAGTTATCCCACTTTCAAATCAGGTGATTCCAGTTTCCCAGTTTGGGAATAGGACAGCTTCTTCGTCGTTCCAATCAAACCAGGATGAATCACTTTGTAAGAAGCTTGATTTGGATACATAAAGTGGTGGAGAATCACCAGGAAGTTGAATAAATCTCATAGGAGTTGGGATGAAGAAGTTATCCCACTTTCAAATCAGGTGATTCCAGTTTCCCAGTTTGGGAATAGGACAGCTTCTTCGTCGTTCCAATCAAACCAGGATGAATCACTTTGTAAGAAGCTTGATTTGGATACATAAAGTGTTGGAGAATCACCAGGAAGTTGAATAAATCTCATAGGAGTTGGGATGAAGAAGTTATCCCACTTTCAAATCAGGTGATTCCAGTTTCCCAGTTTGGGAATAGGACAGCTTCTTCGTCGTTCCAATCAAACCAGGATGAATCACTTTGTAAGAAGCTTGATTTGGATACATAAAGTGTTGGAGAATCACCAGGAAGTTGAATAAATCTCATAGGAGTTGGGATGAAGAAGTTATCCCACTTTCAAATCAGGTGATTCCAGTTTCCCAGTTTGGGAATAGGACAGCTTCTTCGTCGTTCCAATCAAACCAGGATGAATCACTTTGTAAGAAGCTTGATTTGGATACATAAAGTGGTGGAGAAACACCAGGAAGTTGAATAAATCTCATAGGAGTTGGGATGAAGAAGTTATCCCACTTTCAAATCAGGTGATTCCAGTTTCCCAGTTTGGGAATAGGACAGCTTCTTCGTCGTTCCAATCAAACCAGGATGAATCACTTTGTAAGAAGCTTGATTTGGATACATAAAGTGTTGGAGAATCACCAGGAAGTTGAATAAATCTCATAGGAGTTGGGATGAAGAAGTTATCCCACTTTCAAATCAGGTGATTCCAGTTTCCCAGTTTGGGAATAGGACAGCTTCTTCGTCGTTCCAATCAAACCAGGATGAATCACTTTGTAAGAAGCTTGATTTGGATACATAAAGTGGTGGAGAATCACCAGGAAGTTGAATAAATCTCATAGGAGTTGGGATGAAGAAGTTATCCCACTTTCAAATCAGGTGATTCCAGTTTCCCAGTTTGGGAATAGGACAGCTTCTTCGTCGTTCCAATCAAACCAGGATGAATCACTTTGTAAGAAGCTTGATTTGGATACATAAAGTGTTGGAGAATCACCAGGAAGTTGAATAAATCTCATAGGAGTTGGGATGAAGAAGTTATCCCACTTTCAAATCAGGTGATTCCAGTTTCCCAGTTTGGGAATAGGACAGCTTCTTCGTCGTTCCAATCAAACCAGGATGAATCACTTTGTAAGAAGCTTGATTTGGATACATAAAGTGGTGGAGAAACCAGGAAGTTGAATAAATCTCATAGGAGTTGGGATGAAGAAGTTATCCCACTTTCAAATCAGGTGATTCCAGTTTCCCAGTTTGGGAATAGGACAGCTTCTTCGTCGTTCCAATCAAACCAGGATGAATCACTTTGTAAGAAGCTTGATTTGGATACATAAAGTGTTGGAGAATCACCAGGAAGTTGAATAAATCTCATAGGAGTTGGGATGAAGAAGTTATCCCACTTTCAAATCAGGTGATTCCAGTTTCCCAGTTTGGGAATAGGACAGCTTCTTCGTCGTTCCAATCAAACCAGGATGAATCACTTTGTAAGAAGCTTGATTTGGATACATAAAGTGTTGGAGAATCACCAGGAAGTTGAATAAATCTCATAGGAGTTGGGATGAAGAAGTTATCCCACTTTCAAATCAGGTGATTCCAGTTTCCCAGTTTGGGAATAGGACAGCTTCTTCGTCGTTCCAATCAAACCAGGATGAATCACTTTGTAAGAAGCTTGATTTGATACATAAAGTGGTGGAGAAACACCAGGAAGTTGAATAAATCTCATAGGAGTTGGGATGAAGAAGTTATCCCACTTTCAAATCAGGTGATTCCAGTTTCCCAGTTTGGGAATAGGACAGCTTCTTCGTCGTTCCAATCAAACCAGGATGAATCACTTTGTAAGAAGCTTGATTTGGATACATAAAGTGTTGGAGAAACACCAGGAAGTTGAATAAATCTCATAGGAGTTGGGATGAAGAAGTTATCCCACTTTCAAATCAGGTGATTCCAGTTTCCCAGTTTGGGAATAGGACAGCTTCTTCGTCGTTCCAATCAAACCAGGATGAATCACTTTGTAAGAAGCTTGATTTGGATACATAAAGTGTTGGAGAATCACCAGGAAGTTGAATAAATCTCATAGGAGTTGGGATGAAGAAGTTATCCCACTTTCAAATCAGGTGATTCCAGTTTCCCAGTTTGGGAATAGGACAGCTTCTTCGTCGTTCCAATCAAACCAGGATGAATCACTTTGTAAGAAGCTTGATTTGGATACATAAAGTGTTGGAGAAACACCAGGAAGTTGAATAAATCTCATAGGAGTTGGGATGAAGAAGTTATCCCACTTTCAAATCAGGTGATTCCAGTTTCCCAGTTTGGGAATAGGACAGCTTCTTCGTCGTTCCAATCAAACCAGGATGAATCACTTTGTAAGAAGCTTGATTTGGATACATAAAGTGGTGGAGAAACACCAGGAAGTTGAATAAATCTCATAGGAGTTGGGATGAAGAAGTTATCCCACTTTCAAATCAGGTGATTCCAGTTTCCCAGTTTGGGAATAGGACAGCTTCTTCGTCGTTCCAATCAAACCAGGATGAATCACTTTGTAAGAAGCTTGATTTGGATACATAAAGTGTTGGAGAATCACCAGGAAGTTGAATAAATCTCATAGGAGTTGGGATGAAGAAGTTATCCCACTTTCAAATCAGGTGATTCCAGTTTCCCAGTTTGGGAATAGGACAGCTTCTTCGTCGTTCCAATCAAACCAGGATGAATCACTTTGTAAGAAGCTTGATTTGGATACATAAAGTGTTGGAGAATCACCAGGAAGTTGAATAAATCTCATAGGAGTTGGGATGAAGAAGTTATCCCACTTTCAAATCAGGTGATTCCAGTTTCCCAGTTTGGGAATAGGACAGCTTCTTCGTCGTTCCAATCAAACCAGGATGAATCACTTTGTAAGAAGCTTGATTTTGATACATAAAGTGGTGAGAATCACCAGGAAGTTGAATAAATCTCATAGGAGTTGGGATGAAGAAGTTATCCCACTTTCAAATCAGGTGATTCCAGTTTCCCAGTTTGGGAATAGGACAGCTTCTTCGTCGTTCCAATCAAACCAGGATGAATCACTTTGTAAGAAGCTTGATTTGGATACATAAAGTGTTGGAGAATCACCAGGAAGTTGAATAAATCTCATAGGAGTTGGGATGAAGAAGTTATCCCACTTTCAAATCAGGTGATTCCAGTTTCCCAGTTTGGGAATAGGACAGCTTCTTCGTCGTTCCAATCAAACCAGGATGAATCACTTTGTAAGAAGCTTGATTTGGATACATAAAGTGTTGGAGAAACACCAGGAAGTTGAATAAATCTCATAGGAGTTGGGATGAAGAAGTTATCCCACTTTCAAATCAGGTGATTCCAGTTTCCCAGTTTGGGAATAGGACAGCTTCTTCGTCGTTCCAATCAAACCAGGATGAATCACTTTGTAAGAAGCTTGATTTGGATACATAAAGTGTTGGAGAATCACCAGGAAGTTGAATAAATCTCATAGGAGTTGGGATGAAGAAGTTATCCCACTTTCAAATCAGGTGATTCCAGTTTCCCAGTTTGGGAATAGGACAGCTTCTTCGTCGTTCCAATCAAACCAGGATGAATCACTTTGTAAGAAGCTTGATTTGGATACATAAAGTGTTGGAGAATCACCAGGAAGTTGAATAAATCTCATAGGAGTTGGGATGAAGAAGTTATCCCACTTTCAAATCAGGTGATTCCAGTTTCCCAGTTTGGGAATAGGACAGCTTCTTCGTCGTTCCAATCAAACCAGGATGAATCACTTTGTAAGAAGCTTGATTTGGATACATAAAGTGGTGGAGAAACACCAGGAAGTTGAATAAATCTCATAGGAGTTGGGATGAAGAAGTTATCCCACTTTCAAATCAGGTGATTCCAGTTTCCCAGTTTGGGAATAGGACAGCTTCTTCGTCGTTCCAATCAAACCAGGATGAATCACTTTGTAAGAAGCTTGATTTGGATACATAAAGTGTTGGAGAAACACCAGGAAGTTGAATAAATCTCATAGGAGTTGGGATGAAGAAGTTATCCCACTTTCAAATCAGGTGATTCCAGTTTCCCAGTTTGGGAATAGGACAGCTTCTTCGTCGTTCCAATCAAACCAGGATGAATCACTTTGTAAGAAGCTTGATTTGGATACATAAAGTGTTGGAGAAACACCAGGAAGTTGAATAAATCTCATAGGAGTTGGGATGAAGAAGTTATCCCACTTTCAAATCAGGTGATTCCAGTTTCCCAGTTTGGGAATAGGACAGCTTCTTCGTCGTTCCAATCAAACCAGGATGAATCACTTTGTAAGAAGCTTGATTTGATACATAAAGTGGTGGAGAAACACCAGGAAGTTGAATAAATCTCATAGGAGTTGGGATGAAGAAGTTATCCCACTTTCAAATCAGGTGATTCCAGTTTCCCAGTTTGGGAATAGGACAGCTTCTTCGTCGTTCCAATCAAACCAGGATGAATCACTTTGTAAGAAGCTTGATTTGGATACATAAAGTGTTGGAGAATCACCAGGAAGTTGAATAAATCTCATAGGAGTTGGGATGAAGAAGTTATCCCACTTTCAAATCAGGTGATTCCAGTGTTGATCAGAGTTAAGTATATGAGAAGAGGAGCTAAGGGAGTTAAGTCATTAGAGGAAGAGATGAGTTTGGGTTGAGTGATCCGTACAAGGCCGTACAGGCCGTACCATCCGTACATAGGACATCAACCAAACTCACCAAGGTAAAGATAAGTTACCAAGGTAACTTAGTGAAGAGGAGGATAAGCTTTGGAGTGGATAAGACCACGGAGGAAGAAGGGATGAGGCGCGGACTGACAGTCTGGCATGGACTGGAAAGTAAACAGCATCTATGGGAAGATGCTAGATGCCTCACACACTTGGAGAAGCTCATTGGCCGGATTCAAATATAGGCTCCTCCTCCTTTTGACTTCACATGCTTTCCTTATCCTTTTGTGATCGAAACCCTAAGCTCTCCTTACTATATATTGAGAGTTTTAGAAGATTAAGGAGAGATTAAGAGAGAAGAGTAAGAGATGGAGAGAGTTTCCGTGAGAGTGTGACAAAGAGAATAGAAGGAGAATAAGTTTCCTTACTTGATTTGTTACACATGACAGGGTATTTAAAGACATACAAGAATGCATAAACAATGAGAAGATAGTACAAGGGAAAGAATAAACAAAGAGGAGGCAGATCCGCGGATGGCTCGTTCAGCAAGAGGGATAGTGACAGCTCCCAACGGTCAGCTCCCTCTCTCTTCTCTTAGACACACCCGTGACTCCTCCACTCACTTCTCTTCAACGGATACATGTCGACATTCCCACTCACTAGGAGATCTTTTAATCACTTGACCGAGTTGGTTAACTCATGACTTGCTTCCTTTCCTTGCAAGTCACTCTTAGGTTGTACGGACAGCCTTGTTCTCCAAGTTCCTATCTTCTTGCTTTATTCTTCATGTCAACACTCCCCCTCAAGCTTGACAGTAGTGAGTGTCAAGCTTGGAAATCCATGAAGCATTCCCTCATTAAAACCTTTACTTGGAAAAACCACTTGGGATAAAAACCAAGCAAAGGAAAAAGAGTAGAATACTCCATGGTGAGGGGATCATTGACATGGAAGGTTTATGAGTCCAAGTCTTGGAAGAATGGACTCACAAACTTTGCTGCTGGCTGCCTTGGTGAAGATGTCAGCCAGCTGATCCTCACTTCTTGTATAGCATGGGAGGATCACTTGCTGTTCTACTGCTTGTCTCACCTTGTGACAGTCCACTTCTATGTGTTTTGTCCTCTCATGGAAGACTGAGTTGGATGCAATGTGTATTGCAGCTTGATTGTCACAATGCATGGTCATGGGAGTGGTGATCTCAATTCCCAAGTCGCCTAGAAGCCCCTTTATCCAGATAAGCTCACTGGTTAGCTTCCTCATTGATCTGTACTCTGCTTCTGCACTTGAGCAAGACACCACCTTCTGCTTCTTGCTCTTCCAAGTGACCAGATTCCCTCCAATGAATGTACAATAGCCGGTGGTTGACCTTCTGTCTACTCTGTCCCCAGCCCAATCTGCATCACAGTATCCTATCACCTCAGTGTTCTTGTTGCAAGCCATCCATACACCCTGACCTGGCGCCTCTCTCAAGTATCTTAGGATCCTCTCCACCATGTTCCAGTGATGAACCTTGGGAGTTTGCATGTGCTGGCTTACTTGATTAACTGCAAAGCACACATCTGGCCGAGTGATGGTTAGATAGATCAGCTTCCCAACCATCCTTCTATACTGCTTGACGTCTTCAAATGGAGTATCTTCATACTCCCCCTCTCGCAATACCTTGTAACCTTCTTCAAGTGGTGTCTTGGCTTGTCTTCCTCCAAGATCTCCTGCCTCCTTTAAGATGTCCAGGGTATACTTTCTTTGGGACATGAACAATCCTTCCTTTGATCTGCACATCTCAATGCCGAGGAAGTACTTCAGTTCTCCTAGGTCTTTGATATCAAATGCGGCTTTAAGAAAGGTCTTGGTTGAACTGATCCCCTCCTTGTCACAACCAGTGATGATGATATCATCCACATAGACTAGAATCACAACAATCCCTTGCTTGCTGGTGAGAGTGAAGAGTGTGTGATCCGCTTGAGACTTCACAAAGCCTCTCCCATTCAGTGTAGTGCTCAGCTTGTGATACCAAGCTCTTGGTGATTGCTTCAAACCATATATGGCTTTTCTGAGTCTGAGTACATTCCCTGGTTTCACCATCTCTTCCATTCCCGGCGGTGGTCTCATATATACCTCATCTTCTAGTTCACCTTGCAAGAAGGCATTCTTCACATCCATTTGCCAAAGATCCCACTCTTGATTTACTGCCAATGAAAGGATAATCCGGATTGTGTGGAGCTTGGCCACTGGTGCAAAGGTGTCTAGATAGTCTTCTCCATAAACTTGTGTGTATCCTCTTGCTACCAATCTGGTCTTCTTTCTTTCTGGCTTCCCATTTGCAAGATACTTGATGGTGTGTATGAGTCTGCTGGTCACGGCTTTCTTTCCTTTTGGAAGCTCTGTCTCATACCAGGTGTTGTTCCTCTCCATGGCTCCCATTTCATCATTCACTGATTCCCTCCATTCATCATCTTCCATAGCTTCTGCATATGTTCTTGGTATCCATTCCTGATCCAATGAACCCACAAAGGCTTGATGTTCTTCTGGATAGTGAGCTAGGGAGCACACGCCACTGGGTGGGTGAGCTACTGCCTCTGCATTGAAGTAGACTCTGGTGTTGTTCCAGTTTGAAGCCGGCTTCTTGATCCTAGTACTTCTCCTAAGTACTGGCTGATCATTTTCATTCTGAGTGCCTTCTCCACCTTCCAAGTTCTGATTCTGATCCTCTACTTCCTCCTCTTGGTCATGGTGCTCTTCTTGATCATGAACTTCCTCAGATACAGGTGGTTCACCCTGATTTCCCCCCTCAGGATCAAGGGGAGCAGCTTCTTGGATCTCAACTTCATCTGTAGTTGTCTCGGTTTGCTCTTCAGACCGGCTTGATCCTCCCACATTATCTGATCCTGCTTGTCCCGGCTCTTCCATAGGTAAGCTGACCCCAAGTCTCCTCATGACTTGTCTGAGATTGGCTGCTCTATCTGATGCGGATTGAGACAAGTTCTCCAGCTCATTCCAATCCTTGTTGTTGTAGTACCCTCTGGTTTCTACAAACTTCACATCTCTAGATACCAAGACTCTCCTAGTCTCTGGTTCATAGCACTTATAGCCCTTCTGGTTTGGTGAATACCCAATGAACATAGCTCTTGTGCTCTTAGCCTCCAGTTTGTTCCTCAGTTCTCCTGGTTTCAAAACAAAACACAGGCACCCAAACACACGCATATGATCAATAGATGGTTTAGCTTTGTTCAATACCTCAAATGGAGAGTAGTCTTTTAGAACTCTGGTAGGAATGCGGTTGATCAGGTAGCATGCAGTTAGGACCGCATCACCCCAAAAGCTCTTTGGGACACTAGTATGGAACATCATGCTCCTAGTGACCTCCATGAGATGCCTGTTCTTCCTCTCGGCCACACCATTTTGTTGGGGAGTGTATGGACAGCTGGTTTGATGGATCACACCTCGTTTGGCTAGATGGGCTTTGAATGCATTGCTGGTGTACTCTCCTCCATTATCTGATCTCAAAATCTTAACTTTGGCATTATAATGGTTAGAGACATATGTTTCAAAGTTTATAAATGCATCTAAGACCCTATCCTTTGATTGTAAGAGAGTGATCCATGTGTACTTGGATTTCTCATCAATAAAGGTCACAAAATACTTGTGATGTTCTCTAGAAAGACATGGAGCTGTCCATACATCCGAGTGAATTAAATCAAAGCAGTGTTCATAGATTGTACTAGACTTGGGAAATACAGTTTTGCAATGTTTTCCTAAGATACAAGCTTCACAATCTTGTTGGAATGAAATACTAGGCAACATGATGTTCAAGGCACGAGAATGAGGATGTCCTAATCTAGCATGCCACATTACATCTTTAGGGAAATTAAAACTTGAATTGAAAGCAACAGATAGATCGGATGCAAGCTTAGTGTCTTCTAGCAAGTACAGGTTTCCCTTGCTCACACCTTTGCCAAGCAACCTACATGAGTCAATATCCTGAAAGTAGACATCATCAGGCGTAAATATAACATTGCAATTCAAGTCATTGGTCACCCTTTTCACAGATAATAGATTAGAAGTGAAACTAGGCATGTAGAAGGCTTTGGATTCTTTCTCAAATAATTTAAGTTCCCCTATGCCTTTAATTGGAACCTTGTTACCATCAGCTATCATAACATTTCCTACTGCAGGAGTGATATTTTTAATCAAGTTTAAATCACTAATCATGTGATGAGAGGCTCCTGAGTCTATGACTAAGGGTTTAACTCTATCAGATTCATGAGCAACTTGAAATGCCGTGAATAAACTCCTAGGCAATTGATATGATGCACTAAGAGAGGAACCAAGAGTTTTACCAGACTCCTTGAGAGCTTTGATGAGTGCCTCAATGTCAGATTTCTTGATGGACTCATCCTGGTTTCCCTTGCCCTCATGAGTGCGGTAGGCCGTGGAAGCTTCTCCTACATCACCTGAGTAGTTTGCTCGACCATCAGTCTTGAACTTAGCCGGTTTGAGGTGTGGGTGAAGTATCCAGCACTTGTCCTTGCCGTGACCCTTCCTCTTGCAATGATCACACACCCACACTTTCTTTTCCTCCGGCTTGTAGTACCCTTTGTTGGCTACTCCGGCAGGTTTGCTCTCGGCTCCTTCAGCTTGATTGGCCATCACTAGCTCCCCCTTTCTCTTAAAGAGACCCACTGAGCCGTGCTCCTTCTGAATCTCAGCACACACTTCATCTAGAGATGGAAGCTCCTTGTTCCTCAGTATGTGCCTAATAAGGTCATCATACCCTGGGTTGAGAGTGAGCAGCAAGGCAAAGACCTTATCTTGCTCCCTTCTTTCATGTAGAACATCCGGATCAATTGTTGCGGGTCTGAGCATCTCTAGCTCAGCCCATAGAGACCGGAACTTCCCAAAATGAGCATCAAAGTCTGTGTCCTCTTGACTTAGAGAGTTGATTGCTCCTTTTACTTCATACACCTTGCTGATGTTGGATTTGTTGGCATACACCTTCTTGAGAGTATCCCACAGCTCCTTGGAAGTTTCACAGAATGCATAAGCCTCTTGGAGAGAAGGGGCGAGGCTATTCTGGATGATAGACAACACCATGAGGTCCTCCTGACCTTTCTTCTTATCCCCAGCATCCGCAACCACCACTTCTTTGCCATCCTCTCCTAGAACAGTCTTCTTGGTGGGGCGGCCTTCTTCAACAATCTCCCAAAGGCCTCTGCCTCCGAGAGCTGTTTTGGCAAGTCTTGCCCATGTCAGGTAGTTAGGACCCTTGAGAGTAACTGGTATCATCACCATCTTTGGGTTCTCGGAGGTATCCATCAAGAGAGAAAGAGGAACGAAAGTTTTGGATGAACTTTGCTATTTTTGGCAAATTCTGGAAATGAGATTGAAGAACACCTCAAGAACAGGATGAACTTTGCCAAAAATAGAAATAAAACACAGAGAGTTCGCGGAAGAAAAAGAGATTTAGGTCTCAAGAGCACAGCTGCTCTGATACCATGAGAGTTTTAGAAGATTAAGGAGAGATTAAGAGAGAAGAGTAAGAGATGGAGAGAGTTTCCGTGAGAGTGTGACAAAGAGAATAGAAGGAGAATAAGTTTCCTTACTTGATTTGTTACACATGACAGGGTATTTAAAGACATACAAGAATGCATAAACAATGAGAAGATAGTACAAGGGAAAGAATAAACAAAGAGGAGGCAGATCCGCGGATGGCTCGTTCAGCAAGAGGGATAGTGACAGCTCCCAACGGTCAGCTCCCTCTCTCTTCTCTTAGACACACCCGTGACTCCTCCACTCACTTCTCTTCAACGGATACATGTCGACATTCCCACTTATCACTTTTAGGATTGAGTAGAGTAATCTGAGTGAATAAGAAAGACTAGAAGTGATTTAGAAGAGATTTGAGTATAAAATGAGATTAAGAGTCTAGTATAGAACCATTGAGAGACAAAGAGACTAAGAGAGACTCATAACTTTCTTACTTTGATTAATGACATGAGTTTACAATATATAGAGAGGCGACATTAGAGACTAGGGTTTAGGAAACTACACTATTACAAGGGATAAGCTTTTGCTTTAATTCAAATGATCCAATAAGCTTCCTCCTTAAGGATAAGGTTCCTTTTGCTTTATGCCAACCGCGGACAGGCTGTCATGTGCGCTCCCTTCTTCCTTTTGCAACAGTCTGATCAGATAAGGTTAAGCAAGGCTTCTTCTCAACACACAAAGTTACCTAAGTAACTTTGGTTCACCGAGGTCAAGTTACCTTGCCCAATCTGTACGGCCTAGTACGGCTTCTGTACGGCCTTGCCCAATCCTCTCCTAACTCCATTTCCCTTAGCTCCTCAAGTCATCTCTCCTCATATACTGAACTCATCTTAACACTCCCCCTCAAGCTTAGCTTTGTGAAAGTCTAAGCTTGGACAGCCATGAGATCTTCCTCATTAAAAACCTCACTAAGGAAAACCCATTGGGATAAAACCTTAATGAGGGAAAAAGAGTAAAGATCTCACAGCTAAGGGGATCAGCTCCTTCTCTTCCCAAGATCTATGAGTCCCAATCTAATGTGAATGGACTCCATAGTCTTTTGTCTTGCTGCCTTGGTGAACACATCAGCCAACTGATCTTCACTTCTCGTATAGCAAGGTAAGATCACTCCAAGCACAATCATCTGTCTCACCTTGTGGCAATCAACCTCAATGTGCTTGGTTCTCTCATGGAACACCGAGTTGGATGCAATGTGAATGGCAGCTTGATTGTCACAATGCATTGTCATTGGAGTGGCTTGATCAATCTCCAAGTGCTTCAAGATGCCTTTGATCCATACCAACTCGTTTGTAAGTTTCAGCATGGCTCTATACTCAGCTTCAGCACTTGAACATGACACCACCTTCTGCTTCTTGCTTTTCCAAGTCACCAAGTTGCCTCCAATGAATGTGCAATAGCCGGTTGTTGATCTCCTGTCGGCTCTATCTCCTGCCCAATCAGCATCACAATAGCCCACCACTTCTGTGCTTCCATTGCACCCCATCCATACTCCTTGATCCGGCGAGCCATTTAGATACATCAGCAGTCTCTCCACCATACGCCAGTGATGTTCCTTGGGAAGCTGCATGTGTTGGCTCACCTGATTCACAGCAAAACATATATCAGGCCTTGTAATGGTAAGGTAAATCAATTTGCCAACAAGTGTTCTATAGAGTTTAGGATCATGAAATGGCTTGCTGTCTTCAATCTCCCCCTCTCTTGGTACTTTGTAGCCATCCTCCATTGGCATCCTTGCTGTCTTGCCTCCATAAGCACCTGCACCTTTCAAAAGATCAAGTGTATACTTCCTTTGGGACATGAACAAACCTTCCTTGGATCTACAAATCTCAATTCCAAGAAAGTATTTCATTTCTCCCAAGTCTTTGATTTCAAACATAGACTTTAGAAACTCCTTGGTTGCTTTGATACCTTCCTTATCACTCCCAGTGATAATGATATCATCCACATACACAAGGAGAGCAACCATACCTGAGGGTGTCGTGAGTGTAAAGAGAGTGTGATCCAACTCTGACTTCTTGAAGCCTCGGCCGTTTAAAGTTGTGCTCAACTTGTTATACCAAGCTCTTGGTGATTGCTTCAACCCATAAATAGCTTTCTTTAGCCTCAGTACATTCCCTCTCTTCACTAGATGTTCCAGACCTGATGGAGGATACATATAGACTTCATCCTCAAGTTCTCCTTGTAGAAATGCATTCTTTACATCCATTTGCCATAATCCCCATCCAAGGTTCACAGCCAAGCTTAAAATAATCCTAATGGTGTGTAGCTTGGCCACTGGTGCAAATGTTTCAATGTAATCCTCTCCATATGTCTGAGTGAACCCTCTTGCTACTAGTCTAGTCTTCTTCCTCTCAATCGACCCATCAGCCTTGTACTTGATTGTAAAGATCCATCTACTAGACACAGCTTTCTTCCCTTTTGGTAGTTCACTCTCATACCATGTATCATTCTTTATCATAGCTCCTGCCTCAGCTCCTACTGATTCCTTCCATTCCTTATCCTCCATTGCCTCTTCATAGCTCCTTGGAATGTGATTCTCATCCAAGTTTACCATGAATGCGCAATGTGCTTCTGGATATTGAGCAAACGAACACACGGCCTGAGTAGGATGCTTCACAGCTTGGGCATTGTAGTACACTCTTGTGTTTACCCAACTGGAAGGATCCTTTCTCAGCCTTGTACTTCTTCTCAATACTGGCCCTTCTTGCGCCATCTCTTGTTCTTCTTCTTGTGGCAGCACACTTGTTTCAGATCTTTCTTCTCCTAGCTGACTTGCTTCAGCTCCTTCTTCCCTTAGCTGACTCTCTTCAGCTCCTTCTTCTTGATCATTTGATTCCACAGCTTGATCATGAGAGCCAGAACTCTCTTCTCTAGTTCTTGTTTCATTCCCCCCCTCATGCTCAAGGTTGGAAGTCTGATGATCCGGGACTGTGGTAGTACTTCTCCCCTCTTGATGTCCTTGATTCATGTTGATTCCAAGGCCTTCTAGGATAATCCTCAAGGTTTCAGCTCTATCAGAGGTAAGATCCTTCAAGTCTTCTTGAATCTGTTCCTCATAATATCCTTTCTCTTCAACAAACTTCACTTCTCTAGATACTAACACTCTCCTTGTGTTAGGATCATAGCACTTGTATCCTTTCTGACTTGATGAGTATCCAATGAACATTGCCTTTGAACTCTTAGCTTCTAGCTTGTTTCTTATCTCTCCAGGCACCATCACAAAACACAAACACCCAAAGACCTTCATATGCTCGAGAGAAGGCTTGTACTGATTCAGTACCTCAAATGGTGATTGTCCTTGAAGGATCAGAGTTGGTGTCCTGTTGATGAGATAACACGCCGTAGCAACAGCATCACTCCAAAACTTCTTAGGCACATTGGATTGAAACATCATGGACCTGGCTACTTCCATCAAATGCCTGTTCTTCCTCTCAGCCACACCATTCTGTTGTGGGGTATAGGGACAGCTTGTCTGATGAAGGATTCCATGCTGAGATAGGTGTAGTTTGAATGCTTGTCCCGTGTACTCTCCTCCATTATCTGACCTGAAAATCTTTATCTTGGCATTGTAATGGTTAGTCACATAGGATTGAAAGTTTTTAAATGCATCAAGTACCCTATCTTTGGTTGGAATTAAGGTTAACCAGGTGTATTTGGATTTTTCATCAATGAAAGTTACATAATACTTATGGTTTTCTCTAGATAGGCAGGGTGCAGTCCAAACATCAGAATGAATAAGATCAAAACATTTTTCATAAACAGTAGTAGACTTGGTAAAGACAGTTCTACAATGCTTGCCTAAAATGCAAGCTTCACACTCATTATTCTCAAAGGAAACACCTGGCAACATCAGTTTTAAAGCCTTATTATGAGGGTGTCCTAATCTAGCATGCCACAATGCATTTTTACTTAAACCAGAACTAGAAACAGAAGTAAACGAGCAGCTATATCTAGAAACAGGAGTGAGATCTTCAAGTAAATATAGCTCTCCTTTAGTCACTCCCTTTCCGATCATCTTGCTGCTTTTAATATCCTGAAACTTAACATCATTAGGACTGAATATAACATTGCATTGCAAATCAGTAGCACACTTCTTAACAGATAACAAGTTTGATGTGAATTCAGGCATATAAAAAGCTTTAGTTTCCTTATTAAACAGTTTAAGACTTCCTATTCCTCTAATAGGAATCTTATCTCCATTAGCAATCATTACATTTCCATTCATTGGCACAATGTTTTTAATCAAGCTAGTATCACTTATCATATGATGAGATGCACCTGAATCAATCACTAATGGCTTAATGTCATGAGAACTAGCAATATGCGCAAGGATACTAGATGGTTTGAATGCATGATCATTTCTAGCAAGGTTTGCAATCCTAGATTGATTTACCATTTCTATCAAGCTCTCATGCATCCTATCAGTTCTAGTTAGATTCTCATAGTTCTCTACCATCCTAGCACCAAAAGAATACCCAAAGATGTTACCATTCTCCTTGAACATCTTAATGAGAGCATCAAGGTCGGATCTCCTTAGATACTCTTGGTCATTGTTCCCACGGTTGCTTGGTGCCCCGGTGTAGGCAGTAAGAGACTTCCCATCCCCTGCCTCACGCCCATCTATCTCCTTTCCTTTGCTTGTACCAGCTCCACCCGTTCCATCTGATGCATTAGCCCTTGCTTCACGGTCCTTCATGAACTTTGCCGGCTTGAGGTGTGGGTGAAGGATCCAGCATTGGCTCTTCTTGTGGCCATGCTTCTTGCAGTGATCACAGTTCCCATTGAACCTCCTCTCCTCAAACTTCCCATGCGCAGCAACCTTGTTTGCTTGCGGAGCTTCACTCCCCTCCTCTTGAGTTGCTTGGCTTGCAAGGGAAAGGTCTCCCTTCTTTGTAAACAGCCCAATGGAGCCTTGCTCCTTCTGAATCCGTGCACACACATCCTCAAGATCAGGTAGATTGTCCTCCCTAAGCAGGTGCTGGATGAGACCGTTGTAAGCCGGGTTCAGCGTGAGGAGTAGCCCAAAGACCTTGTCTTGCTCTCTCCTCTTGTTAAGCTCATCAGCATCCGTTGTGCTTGGCCTAAGCATCTCCATCTCGGACCAGAGACTCCTGAATCTCCCTAGATGCTTGGTGAACTCCATGTCTTCTTGTACAAGGTTGTTGATGGCTTGCTTCACTTCAAACACTCGGCTTAGGTTTGAAGTGTTGCCATACACCTTCTTCAAGGTATCCCACAGCTCTTTAGCAGACTCACAGTAGCTGTATGCATCCAGAATAGCCGGCTCAAGGGACGCATGGAGCACTGACATCACCAACATGTCCTCTTGATGCCACTTCTCTTCTGCCTTGCTTGCCGCTTCATCTTCAGCCTCTCCTTGGGTGATGAGCTTTGGAGCTTCTCCTGGTGTGATGTGCTTCCAAAGCCCCTTGCTTCCCACTGTGGTTCTCACCATCCGAGACCACACCAAGTAGTTGTTTCCCTTGAAACAAACCGCCACCTTCATGTTCATGTTCATCCCACTCTCCATGTTGAATGTAGAACCCTTTAGACTTCAATAACTTTCTCTTGAGGTAACTGTCTTGAGCGAACACTAGCAGCTTCAAACAACCAATATAACTCAGAAAGACTACCCAGAACCGCTTAAGAACACAAGAACACCAAACTGTTTCTTCAAAGTTTCAACCTTGAATCTTCAAAGAACCCAACGAAACCAAGTTCTCTAGGAACCTGGCTCTGATACCATATCACTTTTAGGATTGAGTAGAGTAATCTGAGTGAATAAGAAAGACTAGAAGTGATTTAGAAGAGATTTGAGTATAAAATGAGATTAAGAGTCTAGTATAGAACCATTGAGAGACAAAGAGACTAAGAGAGACTCATAACTTTCTTACTTTGATTAATGACATGAGTTTACAATATATAGAGAGGCGACATTAGAGATTAGGGTTTAGGAAACTACACTATTACAAGGGATAAGCTTTTGCTTTAATTCAAATGATCCAATAAGCTTCCTCCTTAAGGATAAGGTTCCTTTTGCTTTATGCCAACCGCGGACAGGCTGTCATGTGCGCTCCCTTCTTCCTTTTGCAACAGTCTGATCAGATAAGGTTAAGCAAGGCTTCTTCTCAACACACAAAGTTACCTAAGTAACTTTGGTTCACCGAGGTCAAGTTACCTTGCCCAATCTGTACGGCCTAGTACGGCTTCTGTACGGCCTTGCCCAATCCTCTCCTAACTCCATTTCCCTTAGCTCCTCAAGTCATCTCTCCTCATATACTGAACTCATCTTAACACCACTCACTAGGTGATATGATCATGGACCGGCACAAGGATGGAGATAAAGAGTTCAAAGACCAATCAAGGGAAGAAGATGATGCCTTAGTCATTCCACCAGGTCCCATCACTCGCGCCAAAGCTAGAAGACTCAAAGAAGCTGTTGGAAGTCTACTTATGATCTCATGGAAGCAAGAAGACGGTCTTGATGGACGTTTGATCAATCAAGACACTCTTATCACCATTCAAGCAATGGTTTCAAACTGATCATCATCTAAGCAAGTGCTTGTGTGTGCTCTTTTCCTAGCCTTTGGTTTTGTCCCATTGGGTTTTCCAAAGGAAGGTTTTTAATGAGGCCACAAGTTACTTACATAAACCTTAGATGATGTATCACGGTTCCACCTTAGGTTATTTTTAAACTATGGTTTTTATTTCATGTTTTAAAAACTCTTTTCGAATTTGAATAAGTCTTTAGTCTTTGTTGTAGTTCCAAGGGAGCCTGTTCCCTTTAATGATCTCGAGAATATGGAGCCTGTTCCATACTTCTCTATATAAGTTTGTTTGCGTTCTCTCTTTTAATCACAATCCTTTTTCTACAAATCTATCAGATTTCTTTGTTCTCTCTTTACTTCTCATCAAGTCTTGAGTGAATCTCGTTGGTGTGTCATATCCAACAACTAAGGGTGTCTATTTTGGTGTGTAATATCCAAGCTAGTCATCTAGGAGTATCAAGGAGCCATTCCGCAACTCTTTGTGTCACCAAACGATCCATCACCTTGATAAACTTGAGTCTCTGATTCGTTTATACAAGGATCTATCCAATTCAATCCAAAGAAGCATCCTAGGAGTTCATTACTAGGAGATCTTTTAATCACTTGACCGAGTTGGTTAACTCATGACTTGCTTCCTTTCCTTGCAAGTCACTCTTAGGTTGTACGGACAGCCTTGTTCTCCAAGTTCCTATCTTCTTGCTTTATTCTTCATGTCAACATATATTGTAACTCAAGGTCATTAATAAAGATTAGACAGTTCTAAACAATCTTTCTCTTTACTCATTTCATCATGATTCTCCATTAGTTTCTAATCAGTCTCCTAAATCTCTTATTCTCTTCCTTAATCCTATTCTAAACTCAGATTAATCTTTATATTCCTAAAAGTCATATGGTATCAGAGCCAGGTTGATTGCAATCTGAGTTCGTGAGTGATTATTCTCTTAAGGATTCAAGTTTGAAACTTTAAGAGAACAAGTGAGTGTGTTTGAGAGTTTCTTGAGAGTTCAAAAGCTCAAGGTGTTTTGTGTGTGTCTTGGTGGTCCGCGGGAGGTTCACTTGAAGACTCAAGAGTGTATCTGTGTTCTAGAGAGCAGCGTGGGTTCTCAGTTCAAGATCTAACCGGTTGATTCAAGCTGTAGACGTCAAGCTGTTCAAGATGGATAGTGGCATGAAGATGAAGGTCGCGGTGACATTCAAAGGAACCAACTACCTAGTCTGGTCTAGGATGGTGAAGACTGCTGTGGGAAGCAAGGGTTTGTGGAAGCATATCACATCTGGTGAGGCTCCAATGGCGATTACTCAGGAGGGTGAAAAGGAGAGCCCCGAGGAGAGTGTTGTAGAGAAGTGGCAACAAGAAGACATGATGGTGATGTCAGTTCTTCATGCCTCTTTGGAGCCGGCTATACTAGATGCTTATAGCTACTGTGAGACAGCCAAGGAGCTGTGGGATACTCTACAGAAAGTGTATGGAAACACTTCTAACCTGAACCGAGTGTTTGAAGTCAAGAAGGCGATCAATGGGTTAACCCAAGATGACATGGAGTTCACTAAGCACTTGGGGAGGTTCAGGTCTCTTTGGTCTGAGTTAGAGATGCTGAGGCCAACCACGGTTGATCCAGAGCTTCTAAATGAGAGACGTGAGCAGGACAAGGTCTTTGGGTTGCTGCTCACGTTGAATGCAAGTTACAGTGGTCTCATCCAGCACATGCTATGGTCCGAGAAGCTGCCTGACCTTGAAGAGGTGTGTGCTAAGATACAGAAGGAGCAGGGCTCAATGGGTTTGTTTGGAGGCAAGGGAGACTTATCTCTTGCAAATGCTGTGCAATCTGACCGGGAAGAGCCTCCTCAAGCCAACAAAGCTGGTTACAACAAGTATGAGGATAGGAAGTTCAATGGGAATTGTGATCATTGCAAGAAGCATGGACACAAGAAGAGTCAGTGCTGGATACTCCATCCTCACTTGAAGCCGGCTAAGTTCATGAAGGAGAGAGAGGCAAGAGCTCACATGACTGAAGGATCAAGCGGAGCAGGGCCATCTAACCGAGGAGCTGAAGTGGAGAACCGTGAAGGAGATGGAAAGGCTTTGGTGACCTATACTGGAGCTATCAACCCCCGAGGCAATGATCAAGACTTCATCAGGAGATCCGAGATGGATGCACTCATCAAAATGCTCAAGGATAATGGTAACATTCATGGGTATTCATTTGGTGCTTCTATGATTGCTAGAACTATAGAAATGACTCCTAATGTGGCTGAGATTGCTAGGATTGATAGTAAGACTGGAATTGAGCATTGCATTGATAGAAATGCTAGGATGAATGCATATAGATCACAAATTAGCATCTGCCATAGTGCTAGCAATACATCCAAACCATTGATTATAGATTCAGGTGCATCTCATCATATGATTAGTGACACCAACCTGATTAAGGATATAGAACCTACTAATGGATGTGTGATGATTGCAAATGGGGATAAGATACCTATTAAGGGAATAGGAAACTTAAAGCTATTTGATAAGAACACTAGAGCATTTTACATTCCGGAATTCACATCAAACCTTCTTTCAGTTAAGAAATGCACTACTGATTTGAATTGCAATGTTATATTCAGTCCTAATGATGTGAAGTTTCAGGATATTGAGAGCAGCCAATTGATTGGAAAAGGAGTTACAAAGGGAGACTTATACATGCTTGAGAAGCTTGATCCTGTTTCCAATTATAACTGCTCATTTACTTCTGCTTCTAGTTTGAATAAAAATGCATTGTGGCATGCTAGATTAGGTCATCCCCATGAGAGGGCTTTAAACTTGATGTTACCAGGTGTGGTTTTTGAAAATAATAAGTGTGAGGCTTGCATTTTAGGCAAGCATTGTAAGAATGTGTTTCCAAGAACATCTACTGTTTATGAAAACTGCTTTGATTTGATTCATACTGATGTGTGGACTGCACCTAGTTTTTCTAGAGATAATCATAAGTACTTTGTCACATTCATTGATGAAAAATCTAAATACACCTGGTTAACACTCATTCCATCAAAAGATAGGGTGATAGATGCATTCAAGAACTTTCAAGCTTATGTGACTAACCATTATCATGCTAGGATTAAAATTTTGAGATCAGATAATGGAGGAGAGTACACAAGCTATGCGTTCAAGAGTCATCTAGATCACCATGGAATCCTTCATCAAACAAGCTGTCCCTACACACCACAACAGAATGGTGTAGCTGAGAGGAAGAACAGGCACTTGATGGAAGTGGCTCGGTCACTGATGTTCCAAGCTAATGTACCTAAGAGATTCTGGAGTGATGCTGTATCCACTGCGTGCTACCTAATCAACAGGATGCCTACAAAGGTGTTGAAGGATCAAGCACCATTTGAAGTTCTGAACAAGCGCAAGCCATCCTTGGAATACATGAGAGTGTTTGGATGCTTATGCTATGTTCTAGTACCAGGAGAGTTGAGGAACAAGCTAGAAGCAAGAAGCAGAAAGGCAATGTTCATTGGCTACTCAACAACTCAAAAAGGATATAAGTGTTATGATCCAGAAGCTAGAAGGGTGCTTGTATCTAGAGATGTGAAGTTCATTGAAGAAAGAGGATACTATGAGGAGAAGAATCAAGAAGATTTGAAGGATCTCACATCAGATAAGGCTGGAGTCTTAAGAATCATTTTGGAAGGTCTCGGTATCAAGATGAACCAGGACCAATCCACAAGAAGTGGAAGACAAGAAGAGAGCTCAACTGCACCAAGTGGAGCTGCTCAAACACCTCACCTTGATCATGAGGGGGGAAGTGAACCTGAAACTCAAGAAAATGGCCAAGAAGGAGTCGGCTTGAGTGAAGGAGGAGAAGAGTTCAACTCAGGTTCTCATCATCAAGGTGAGCAAGCCAAGAAGATGAAGAACATCAGAGTGAAGCACAAGAACCGAGTATACAAGATGAGCCGGTTCAAGAACAAGAACAACCTGTATTGAGGAGAAGCACAAGGCTGAGAAAGGATCCTTCTCTTGGGTAAACACGCGAGTGTACTACAATGCCCAAGCTGTGGAGCATCCTTCTCAAGCTGTGTGTTCCTTTGCTCAATACCCTGAAGAACATTGTGCTTTTATGGTTAACTTGGATGAGAACTACATTCCAAGAAGCTATGAAGAGGCAATCATGGATAAGGAATGGAAGGAATCAGTTGGAGCTGAGGCAGGAGCTATGATCAAGAATGATACATGGTATGAGAGTGAGTTACCAAAAGGGAAGAAGGCTGTGACTAGTAGATGGATCTTCACAATCAAGTATAAGGCTGATGGAACAGTTGAGAGGAAGAAGTCAAGACTGGTTGCAAGAGGTTTCACTCAAACTTATGGAGAGGATTACATTGAGACCTTTGCACCAGTAGCTAAACTACACACAATCCGGATTGTATTAAGCTTGGCTGTGAATCTTGGATGGGGGTTATGGCAAATGGATGTGAAGAATGCATTTCTACAAGGAGAGCTGGAGGATGAAGTGTATATGCATCCACCTCCAGGCTTGGAACACTTAGTGAAGAGAGGGAATGTGTTGAGACTGAAGAAAGCTATCTATGGACTGAAGCAATCACCAAGAGCTTGGTACAACAAGCTGAGTACTACTCTGAATGGCCGAGGCTTCAAGAAGTCTGAACTAGACCACACCCTCTTCACTCTCACAACTCCCTCAGGTATGATTGCACTCCTTGTGTATGTTGATGATATCATTATCACAGGAAGTGATAAGGAAGGTATCATAGCAACCAAGGAGTTCCTTAAATCCATGTTTGAGATTAAAGACTTGGGAGAAATGAAATACTTTCTTGGAATTGAGATATGTAGATCCAAGGAAGGTTTGTTCATGTCCCAAAGGAAGTATACACTTGATCTTTTGAAAGGTGCAGGTGCTTATGGAGGCAAGACAGCAAGGATGCCTATGGAGGATGGCTACAAAGTCCCACGAGAGGGGGAGATTGAAGACAGCAAACCTTATCAGGATCCTAAACTCTATAGAAAGCTAGTTGGCAAATTGATTTACCTTACCATAACTAGGCCTGACATTTGCTTTGCTGTGAATCAGGTGAGTCAACACATGCAAGTGCCTAAGGAACATCATTGGCGCATGGTGGAGAGGATCTTGATGTATCTCAACGGCTCACCTGATCAAGGAGTATGGATGGGTTGCAATGGGAGCACTGAAGTGGTTGGATACTGTGATGCGGATTGGGCTGGTGATAGAGCAGACAGGAGATCAACCACAGGCTATTGCACATTCATTGGAGGCAACTTGGTTACTTGGAAGAGTAAGAAGCAGAAGGTGGTGTCTTGCTCAAGTGCAGAAGCTGAGTATAGAGCTATGCTGAAGCTGACCAACGAGCTGGTGTGGATCAAGGGCATCTTGAAGCATTTGGAGATTGATCAAGCCACGCCAATGACAATGCATTGTGATAACCAAGCTGCCATCCACATTGCCTCCAACTCGGTGTTCCATGAGAGAACCAAGCACATTGAAGTGGATTGCCACAAGGTGAGGCAGATGATCATCTTAGGAGTCATCTTGCCATGCTACACAAGGAGTGAAGATCAGTTGGCTGATGTGTTCACCAAGGCTGCAAGACAGAAGACAATGGAGTCCATTCACATCAGGTTGGGCCTCATTGATCTTGGGAAGAGAAGGAGCTGATCCCCTTGGCTGTGAGGTCTTTACTCTTTTTCCCTTATCAAGGTTTTATCCCAATGGGTTTTCCTTGGTAAGGTTTTTAATGAGGAAGATCTCATAGCTGTCCAAGCTTAGACTTTCACAAAGCTAAGCTTGAGGGGGAGTGTTGATCAGAGTTAAGTATATGAGAAGAGGAGCTAAGGGAGTTAAGGCATTAGAGGAAGAGATGAAGTATAGAAGAAGAGATGAGTTTGGGTTGAGTGATCCGTACAAGGCCGTACAGGCCGTACCATCCGTACATAGGACATCAACCAAACTCACCAAGGTAAAGATAAGTTACCAAGGTAACTTAGTGAAGAGGAGGATAAGCTTTGGAGTGGATAAGACCGCGGAGGAAGAAGGGATGAGGCGCGGACTGACAGTCTGGCATGGACTGGAAAGTAAACAGCATCTATGGGAAGATGCTAGATGCCTCACACACTTGGAGAAGCTCATTGGCCGGATTCAAATATAGGCTCCTCCTCCTTTTGACTTCACATGCTTTCCTTATCCTTTTGTGATCGAAACCCTAAGCTCTCCTTACTATATATTGTAACTCAAGGTCATTAATAAAGATTAGACAGTTCTAAACAATCTTTCTCTTTACTCATTTCATCATGATTCTCCATTAGTTTCTAATCAGTCTCCTAAATCTCTTATTCTCTTCCTTAATCCTATTCTAAACTCAGATTAATCTTTATATTCCTAAAAGTCATATCCAGTTTCCCAGTTTGGGAATAGGACAGCTTCTTCGTCGTTCCAATCAAACCAGGATGAATCACTTTGTAAGAAGCTTGATTTGGATACATAAAGTGTTGGGGAAACACCAGGAAGTTGAATAAATCTCATAGGAGTTGGGATGAAGAAGTTATCCCACTTTCAAATCAGGTGATTCCAGTTTCCCAGTTTGGGAATAGGACAGCTTCTTCGTCGTTCCAATCAAACCATGATGAATCACTTTGTAAGAAGCTTGATTTGGATACATAAAGTGTTGGAGAAACACCAGGAAGTTGAATAAATCTCATAGGAGTTGGGATGAAGAAGTTATCCCACTTTCAAATCATGTGATTCCAGTTTCCCAGTTTGGGAATAGGACAGCTTCTTCGTCGTTCCAATCAAACCAGGATGAATCACTTTGTAAGAAGCTTGATTTGGATACATAAAGGGTTGGAGAAACACCAGGAAGTTGAATAAATCTCATAGGAGTTGGGATGAAGAAGTTATCCCACTTTCAAATCAGGTGATTCCAGTTTCCCAGTTTGGGAATAGGACAGCTTCTTCGTCGTTCCAATCAAACCAGGATGAGTCACTTTGTAAGAAGCTTGATTTGGATACATAAAGTGGTGGAGAAACACCAGGAAGTTGAATAAATCTCATAGGAGTTGGGATGAAGAAGTTATCCCACTTTCAAATCAGGTGATTCCAGTTTCCCAGTTTGGGAATAGGACAGCTTCTTCGTCGTTCCAATCAAACCAGGATGAATCACTTTGTAAGAAGCTTGATTTGGATACATAAAGTGTTGGAGAATCACCAGGAAGTTGAATAAATCTCATAGGAGTTGGGATGAAGAAGTTATCCCACTTTCAAATCAGGTGATTCCAGTTTCCCAGTTTGGGAATAGGACAGCTTCTTCGTCGTTCCAATCAAACCAGGATGAATCACTTTGTAAGAAGCTTGATTTGGATACATAAAGTGTTGGAGAATCACCAGGAAGTTGAATAAATCTCATAGGAGTTGGGATGAAGAAGTTATCCCACTTTCAAATCAGGTGATTCCAGTTTCCCAGTTTGGGAATAGGACAGCTTCTTCGTCGTTCCAATCAAACCAGGATGAATCACTTTGTAAGAAGCTTGATTTGGATACATAAAGTGTTGGAGAAACACCAGGAAGTTGAATAAATCTCATAGGAGTTGGGATGAAGAAGTTATCCCACTTTCAAATCAGGTGATTCCAGTTTCCCAGTTTGGGAATAGGACAGCTTCTTCGTCGTTCCAATCAAACCAGGATGAATCACTTTGTAAGAAGCTTGATTTGGATACATAAAATGGTGGGGAAACACCAGGAAGTTGAATAAATCTCATAGGAGTTGGGATGAAGAAGTTATCCCACTTTCAAATCAGGTGATTCCAGTTTCCCAGTTTGGGAATAGGACAGCTTCTTCGTCGTTCCAATCAAACCAGGATGAATCACTTTGTAAGAAGCTTGATTTGGATACATAAAGTGTTGGAGAATCACCAGGAAGTTGAATAAATCTCATAGGAGTTGGGATGAAGAAGTTATCCCACTTTCAAATCAGGTGATTCCAGTTTCCCAGTTTGGGAATAGGACAGCTTCTTCGTCGTTCCAATCAAACCAGGATGAATCACTTTGTAAGAAGCTTGATTTGATACATAAAGTGTTGGAGAAACACCAGGAAGTTGAATAAATCTCATAGGAGTTGGGATGAAGAAGTTATCCCACTTTCAAATCAGGTGATTCCAGTTTCCCAGTTTGGGAATAGGACAGCTTCTTCGTCGTTCCAATCAAACCAGGATGAATCACTTTGTAAGAAGCTTGATTTTGATACATAAAATGGTGGAGAAACACCAGGAAGTTGAATAAATCTCATAGGAGTTGGGATGAAGAAGTTATCCCACTTTCAAATCAGGTGATTCCAGTTTCCCAGTTTGGGAATAGGACAGCTTCTTCGTCGTTCCAATCAAACCAGGATGAATCACTTTGTAAGAAGCTTGATTTGATACATAAAGGGTTGGAGAAACACCAGGAAGTTGAATAAATCTCATAGGAGTTGGGATGAAGAAGTTATCCCACTTTCAAATCAGGTGATTCCAGTTTCCCAGTTTGGGAATAGGACAGCTTCTTCGTCGTTCCAATCAAACCAGGATGAATCACTTTGTAAGAAGCTTGATTTGGATACATAAAATGGTGGAGAACACCAGGAAGTTGAATAAATCTCATAGGAGTTGGGATGAAGAAGTTATCCCACTTTCAAATCAGGTGATTCCAGTTTCCCAGTTTGGGAATAGGACAGCTTCTTCGTCGTTCCAATCAAACCAGGATGAATCACTTTGTAAGAAGCTTGATTTGGATACATAAAGTGTTGGATAATCACCAGGAAGTTGAATAAATCTCATAGGAGTTGGGATGAAGAAGTTATCCCACTTTCAAATCAGGTGATTCCAGTTTCCCAGTTTGGGAATAGGACAGCTTCTTCGTCGTTTCAATCAAACCATGATGAATCACTTTGTAAGAAGCTTGATTTTGATGAGAGTTTTAGAAGATTAAGGAGAGATTAAGAGAGAAGAGTAAGAGATGGAGAGAGTTTCCGTGAGAGTGTGACAAAGAGAATAGAAGGAGAATAAGTTTCCTTACTTGATTTGTTACACATGACAGGGTATTTAAAGACATACAAGAATGCATAAACAATGAGAAGATAGTACAAGGGAAAGAATAAACAAAGAGGAGGCAGATCCGCGGATGGCTCGTTCAGCAAGAGGGATAGTGACAGCTCCCAACGGTCAGCTCCCTCTCTCTTCTCTTAGACACACCCGTGACTCCTCCACTCACTTCTCTTCAACGGATACATGTCGACATTCCCACTCACTAGGAGATCTTTTAATCACTTGACCGAGTTGGTTAACTCATGACTTGCTTCCTTTCCTTGCAAGTCACTCTTAGGTTGTACGGACAGCCTTGTTCTCCAAGTTCCTATCTTCTTGCTTTATTCTTCATGTCAACACTCCCCCTCAAGCTTGACAGTAGTGAGTGTCAAGCTTGGAAATCCATGAAGCATTCCCTCATTAAAACCTTTACTTGGAAAAACCACTTGGGATAAAAACCAAGCAAAGGAAAAAGAGTAGAATACTCCATGGTGAGGGGATCATTGACATGGAAGGTTTATGAGTCCAAGTCTTGGAAGAATGGACTCACAAACTTTGCTGCTGGCTGCCTTGGTGAAGATGTCAGCCAGCTGATCCTCACTTCTTGTATAGCATGGGAGGATCACTTGCTGTTCTACTGCTTGTCTCACCTTGTGACAGTCCACTTCTATGTGTTTTGTCCTCTCATGGAAGACTGAGTTGGATGCAATGTGTATTGCAGCTTGATTGTCACAATGCATGGTCATGGGAGTGGTGATCTCAATTCCCAAGTCGCCTAGAAGCCCCTTTATCCAGATAAGCTCACTGGTTAGCTTCCTCATTGATCTGTACTCTGCTTCTGCACTTGAGCAAGACACCACCTTCTGCTTCTTGCTCTTCCAAGTGACCAGATTCCCTCCAATGAATGTACAATAGCCGGTGGTTGACCTTCTGTCTACTCTGTCCCCAGCCCAATCTGCATCACAGTATCCTATCACCTCAGTGTTCTTGTTGCAAGCCATCCATACACCCTGACCTGGCGCCTCTCTCAAGTATCTTAGGATCCTCTCCACCATGTTCCAGTGATGAACCTTGGGAGTTTGCATGTGCTGGCTTACTTGATTAACTGCAAAGCACACATCTGGCCGAGTGATGGTTAGATAGATCAGCTTCCCAACCATCCTTCTATACTGCTTGACATCTTCAAATGGAGTATCTTCATACTCCCCCTCTCGCAATACCTTGTAACCTTCTTCAAGTGGTGTCTTGGCTTGTCTTCCTCCAAGATCTCCTGCCTCCTTTAAGATGTCCAGGGTATACTTTCTTTGGGACATGAACAATCCTTCCTTTGATCTGCACATCTCAATGCCGAGGAAGTACTTCAGTTCTCCTAGGTCTTTGATATCAAATGCGGCTTTAAGAAAGGTCTTGGTTGAACTGATCCCCTCCTTGTCACAACCAGTGATGATGATATCATCCACATAGACTAGAATCACAACAATCCCTTGCTTGCTGGTGAGAGTGAAGAGTGTGTGATCCGCTTGAGACTTCACAAAGCCTCTCCCATTCAGTGTAGTGCTCAGCTTGTGATACCAAGCTCTTGGTGATTGCTTCAAACCATATATGGCTTTTCTGAGTCTGAGTACATTCCCTGGTTTCACCATCTCTTCCATTCCCGGCGGTGGTCTCATATATACCTCATCTTCTAGTTCACCTTGCAAGAAGGCATTCTTCACATCCATTTGCCAAAGATCCCACTCTTGATTTACTGCCAATGAAAGGATAATCCGGATTGTGTGGAGCTTGGCCACTGGTGCAAAGGTGTCTAGATAGTCTTCTCCATAAACTTGTGTGTATCCTCTTGCTACCAATCTGGTCTTCTTTCTTTCTGGCTTCCCATTTGCAAGATACTTGATGGTGTGTATGAGTCTGCTGGTCACGGCTTTCTTTCCTTTTGGAAGCTCTGTCTCATACCAGGTGTTGTTCCTCTCCATGGCTCCCATTTCATCATTCACTGATTCCCTCCATTCATCATCTTCCATAGCTTCTGCATATGTTCTTGGTATCCATTCCTGATCCAATGAACCCACAAAGGCTTGATGTTCTTCTGGATAGTGAGCTAGGGAGCACACGCCACTGGGTGGGTGAGCTACTGCCTCTGCATTGAAGTAGACTCTGGTGTTGTTCCAGTTTGAAGCCGGCTTCTTGATCCTAGTACTTCTCCTAAGTACTGGCTGATCATTTTCATTCTGAGTGCCTTCTCCACCTTCCAAGTTCTGATTCTGATCCTCTACTTCCTCCTCTTGGTCATGGTGCTCTTCTTGATCATGAACTTCCTCAGATACAGGTGGTTCACCCTGATTTCCCCCCTCAGGATCAAGGGGAGCAGCTTCTTGGATCTCAACTTCATCTGTAGTTGTCTCGGTTTGCTCTTCAGACCGGCTTGATCCTCCCACATTATCTGATCCTGCTTGTCCCGGCTCTTCCATAGGTAAGCTGACCCCAAGTCTCCTCATGACTTGTCTGAGATTGGCTGCTCTATCTGATGCGGATTGAGACAAGTTCTCCAGCTCATTCCAATCCTTGTTGTTGTAGTACCCTCTGGTTTCTACAAACTTCACATCTCTAGATACCAAGACTCTCCTAGTCTCTGGTTCATAGCACTTATAGCCCTTCTGGTTTGGTGAATACCCAATGAACATAGCTCTTGTGCTCTTAGCCTCCAGTTTGTTCCTCAGTTCTCCTGGTTTCAAAACAAAACACAGGCACCCAAACACACGCATATGATCAATAGATGGTTTAGCTTTGTTCAATACCTCAAATGGAGAGTAGTCTTTTAGAACTCTGGTAGGAATGCGGTTGATCAGGTAGCATGCAGTTAGGACCGCATCACCCCAAAAGCTCTTTGGGACACTAGTATGGAACATCATGCTCCTAGTGACCTCCATGAGATGCCTGTTCTTCCTCTCGGCCACACCATTTTGTTGGGGAGTGTATGGACAGCTGGTTTGATGGATCACACCTCGTTTGGCTAGATGGGCTTTGAATGCATTGCTGGTGTACTCTCCTCCATTATCTGATCTCAAAATCTTAACTTTGGCATTATAATGGTTAGAGACATATGTTTCAAAGTTTATAAATGCATCTAAGACCCTATCCTTTGATTGTAAGAGAGTGATCCATGTGTACTTGGATTTCTCATCAATAAAGGTCACAAAATACTTGTGATGTTCTCTAGAAAGACATGGAGCTGTCCATACATCCGAGTGAATTAAATCAAAGCAGTGTTCATAGATTGTACTAGACTTGGGAAATACAGTTTTGCAATGTTTTCCTAAGATACAAGCTTCACAATCTTGTTGGAATGAAATACTAGGCAACATGATGTTCAAGGCACGAGAATGAGGATGTCCTAATCTAGCATGCCACATTACATCTTTAGGGAAATTAAAACTTGAATTGAAAGCAACAGATAGATCGGATGCAAGCTTAGTGTCTTCTAGCAAGTACAGGTTTCCCTTGCTCACACCTTTGCCAAGCAACCTACATGAGTCAATATCCTGAAAGTAGACATCATCAGGCGTAAATATAACATTGCAATTCAAGTCATTGGTCACCCTTTTCACAGATAATAGATTAGAAGTGAAACTAGGCATGTAGAAGGCTTTGGATTCTTTCTCAAATAATTTAAGTTCCCCTATGCCTTTAATTGGAACCTTGTTACCATCAGCTATCATAACATTTCCTACTGCAGGAGTGATATTTTTAATCAAGTTTAAATCACTAATCATGTGATGAGAGGCTCCTGAGTCTATGACTAAGGGTTTAACTCTATCAGATTCATGAGCAACTTGAAATGCCGTGAATAAACTCCTAGGCAATTGATATGATGCACTAAGAGAGGAACCAAGAGTTTTACCAGACTCCTTGAGAGCTTTGATGAGTGCCTCAATGTCAGATTTCTTGATGGACTCATCCTGGTTTCCCTTGCCCTCATGAGTGCGGTAGGCCGTGGAAGCTTCTCCTACATCACCTGAGTAGTTTGCTCGACCATCAGTCTTGAACTTAGCCGGTTTGAGGTGTGGGTGAAGTATCCAGCACTTGTCCTTGCCGTGACCCTTCCTCTTGCAATGATCACACACCCACACTTTCTTTTCCTCCGGCTTGTAGTACCCTTTGTTGGCTACTCCGGCAGGTTTGCTCTCGGCTCCTTCAGCTTGATTGGCCATCACTAGCTCCCCCTTCTCTTAAAGAGACCCACTGAGCCGTGCTCCTTCTGAATCTCAGCACACACTTCATCTAGAGATGGAAGCTCCTTGTTCCTCAGTATGTGCCTAATAAGGTCATCATACCCTGGGTTGAGAGTGAGCAGCAAGGCAAAGACCTTATCTTGCTCCCTTCTTTCATGTAGAACATCCGGATCAATTGTTGCGGGTCTGAGCATCTCTAGCTCAGCCCATAGAGACCGGAACTTCCCAAAATGAGCATCAAAGTCTGTGTCCTCTTGACTTAGAGAGTTGATTGCTCCTTTTACTTCATACACCTTGCTGATGTTGGATTTGTTGGCATACACCTTCTTGAGAGTATCCCACAGCTCCTTGGAAGTTTCACAGAATGCATAAGCCTCTTGGAGAGAAGGGGCGAGGCTATTCTGGATGATAGACAACACCATGAGGTCCTCCTGACCTTTCTTCTTATCCCCAGCATCCGCAACCACCACTTCTTTGCCATCCTCTCCTAGAACAGTCTTTTGGTGGGGCGGCCTTCTTCAACAATCTCCCAAAGGCCTCTGCCTCCGAGAGCTGTTTTGGCAAGTCTTGCCCATGTCAGGTAGTTAGGACCCTTGAGAGTAACTGGTATCATCACCATCTTTGGGTTCTCGGAGGTATCCATCAAGAGAGAAAGAGAACGAAAGTTTTGGATGAACTTTGCTATTTTTGGCAAATTCTGGAAATGAGATTGAAGAACACCTCAAGAACAGGATGAACTTTGCCAAAAATAGAAATAAAACACAGAGAGTTCGCGGAAGAAAAAGAGATTTAGGTCTCAAGAGCACAGCTGCTCTGATACCATGAGAGTTTTAGAAGATTAAGGAGAGATTAAGAGAGAAGAGTAAGAGATGGAGAGAGTTTCCGTGAGAGTGTGACAAAGAGAATAGAAGGAGAATAAGTTTCCTTACTTGATTTGTTACACATGACAGGGTATTTAAAGACATACAAGAATGCATAAACAATGAGAAGATAGTACAAGGGAAAGAATAAACAAAGAGGAGGCAGATCCGCGGATGGCTCGTTCAGCAAGAGGGATAGTGACAGCTCCCAACGGTCAGCTCCCTCTCTCTTCTCTTAGACACACCCGTGACTCCTCCACTCACTTCTCTTCAACGGATACATGTCGACATTCCCACTCACTAGGAGATCTTTTAATCACTTGACCGAGTTGGTTAACTCATGACTTGCTTCCTTTCCTTGCAAGTCACTCTTAGGTTGTACGGACAGCCTTGTTCTCCAAGTTCCTATCTTCTTGCTTTATTCTTCATGTCAACATTTGATACATAAAGGGTTGGAGAAACACCAGGAAGTTGAACAAATCTCATAGGAGTTGGTATGAAGAAGTTATCCCACTTTCAAATCAGGTGATTCCAGTTTCCCAGTTTGGGAATAGGACAGCTTCTTCGTCGTTCCAATCAAACCAGGATGAGTCACTTTGTAAGAAGCTTGATTTTGATACATAAAATGGTGGAGAAACACCAGGAAGTTGAATAAATCTCATAGGAGTTGGGATGAAGAAGTTATCCCACTTTCAAATCAGGTGATTCCAGTTTCCCAGTTTGGGAATAGGACAGCTTCTTCGTCGTTCCAATCAAACCAGGATGAATCACTTTGTAAGAAGCTTGATTTGAATACATAAAGTGTTGGAGAAACACCAGGAAGTTGAATAAATCTCATAGGAGTTGGATGAAGAAGTTATCCCACTTTCAAATCATGTGATTCCAGTTTCCCAGTTTGGGAATAGGACAGCTTCTTCGTCGTTCCAATCAAACCAGGATGGGTCACTTTGTAAGAAGCTTGATTTTGATACATAAAATGGTGGAGAAACACCAGGAAGTTGAATAAATCTCATAGGAGTTGGGATGAAGAAGTTATCCCACTTTCAAATCAGGTGATTCCAGTTTCCCAGTTTGGGAATAGGACAGCTTCTTCGTCGTTCCAATCAAACCAGGATGAATCACTTTGTAAGAAGCTTGATTTGGATACATAAAGTGTTGGATAATCACCAGGAAGTTGAATAAATCTCATAGGAGTTGGGATGAAGAAGTTATCCCACTTTCAATCAGGTGATTCCAGTTTCCCAGTTTGGGAATAGGACAGCTTCTTCGTCGTTCCAATCAAACCATGATGAATCACTTTGTAAGAAGCTTGATTTTGATACATAAAGGGTTGGAGAAACACCAGGAAGTTGAACAAATCTCATAGGAGTTGGGATGAAGAAGTTATCCCACTTTCAAATCAGGTGATTCCAGTTTCCCAGTTTGGGAATAGGACAGCTTCTTCGTCGTTCCAATCAAACCAGGATGAGTCACTTTGTAAGAAGCTTGATTTTGATACATAAAATGGTGGAGAAACACCAGGAAGTTGAATAAATCTGATAGGAGTTGGGATGAAGAAGTTATCCCACTTTCAAATCAGGTGATTCCAGTTTCCCAGTTTGGGAATAGGACAGCTTCTTCGTCGTTCCAATCAAACCAGGATGAATCACTTTGTAAGAAGCTTGATTTGGATACATAAAGTGTTGGGGAAACACCAGGAAGTTGAATAAATCTCATAGGAGTTGGGATGAAGAAGTTATCCCACTTTCAAATCAGGTGATTCCAGTTTCCCAGTTTGGGAATAGGACAGCTTCTTCGTCGTTCCAATCAAACCAGGATGAGTCACTTTGTAATAAGCTTGATTTTGATACATAAAGTGTTGGAGAATCACCAGGAAGTTGAATAAATCTCATAGGAGTTGGGATTAAGAAGTTATCCCACTTTCAAATCAGGTGATTCCAGTTTCCCAGTTTGGGAATAGGACAGCTTCTTCGTCGTTCCAATCAAACCATGATGAATCACTTTGTAAGAAGCTTGATTTGGATACATAAAGTGTTGGAGAAACACCAGGAAGTTGAATAAATCTCATAGGAGTGGGATGAAGAAGTTATCCCCTTTCAAATCTGTGATTTCCAGTTTCCCAGTTTGGGAATAGGACAGCTTCTTCGTCGTTCCAATCAAACCAGGATGAGTTCACTTGTAAGAAGCTTGATTTGATACATAAAAGGTGGAGAAACACCAGGAAGTTAAATAAATCTCATAGGAGTTGGGATGAAGAAGTTATCCCACTTTCAAATCAGGTGATTCCAGTTCCCAGTTTGGGAATAGGACAGCTTCTTCGTCGTTCCAATCAAACCAGGATGAATCACTTTGTAAGAAGCTTGATTTGGATACATAAAGTGTTGGATAATCACCAGGAAGTTGAATAAATATCATAGGAGTGGGATGAAGAAGTATCCCACTTTCAAATCAGGTGATTCCAGTTTCCCAGTTTGGGAATAGGACAGCTTCTTCGTCGTTTCAATCAACCATGATGATCACTTTGTAAGAAGCTTGATTTTGATACATAAAGGGTTGGAGAAACACCAGGAAGTGAACAAATCTCATAGGAGTTGGGATGAAGAAGTTATCCCACTTTCAAATCAGGTGATTCCAGTTTCCCAGTTTGGGAATAGGACGCTTCTTCGTCGTTCCAATCAAACCAGGATGAGTCACTTTGTAAGAAGCTTGATTTTGATACATAAATGGTGGAGAAACACCAGGAAGTTGAATAAATCTCATAGGAGTTGGGATGAAGAAGTTATCCCACTTTCAAATCAGGTGATTCCAGTTTCCCAGTTTGGGAATAGGACAGCTTCTTCGTCGTTCCAATCAAACCAGGATGAATCACTTTGTAAGAAGCTTGATTTGAATACATAAGTGTTGGAGAAACACAGGAAGTTGAATAAATCTCATAGGAGTTGGGATGAAGAAGTTATCCCACTTCAAATCATGTGATTCCAGTTTTCCCAGTTTGGGAATAGGACAGCTTCTTCGTCGTTCCAATCAAACCAGGATGGGTCACTTTGTAAGAAGCTTGATTTTGATACATAAAATGGTGGAGAAACACCAGGAAGTTGAATAAATCTCATAGGAGTTGGGATGAAGAAGTTATCCCACTTTCAAATCAGGTGATTCCAGTTTCCCAGTTTTGGGATAGGACAGCTTCTTCGTCGTTCCAATCAAACCAGGATGAATCACTTTGTAGAAGCTTGATTTGGATACATAAAGTGTTGGATAATCACCAGGAAGTTGATAAATCTCATAGGAGTTGGGATGAAGAAGTTATCCCACTTTCAATCAGGTGATTCCAGTTTCCCAGTTTGGGAATAGGACAGCTTCTTCGTCGTTTCCAATCAAACCATGATGAATCACTTTGTAAGAAGCTTGATTTTGATACATAAAGGGTTGGAGAAACACCAGGAAGTTGAACAAAAATCTCATAGGAGTTGGGGATGAAGAAGTTATCCCACTTTCAAATCAGGTGATTCCAGTTTCCCAGTTTGGGAATAGGACAGCTTCTTCGTCGTTCCAATCAAACCAGGATGAGTCACTTTGTAAGAAGCTTGATTTTGATACATAAATGGTGGAGAAACACCAGGAAGTTGAATAAATCTCATAGGAGTTGGGATGAAGAAGTATCCCACTTTCAATCAGGTGATTCCAGTTTCCCAGTTTGGGAATAGACAGCTTCTTCGTCGTTCCAATCAAACCAGGATGAATCACTTTGTAAGAAGCTTGTTGGATACATAAGGTTGGGGAAACACCAGGAAGTTGAATAAATCTCATAGGAGTTGGGATGAGAAGTTATCCCACTTTCAAATCAGGTGATTCCAGTTTCCCAGTTGGGAATAGGACAGCTTCTTCGTCGTTTCCAATCAAACCAGGATAGTCACTTTGTAATAAGCTTGATTTGATACATAAAGTGTTGGAGACTCACCAGAAGTTGAATAAATCTCATAGGAGTTGGATAAGAAGTTATCCCACTTTCAAATCAGGTGATTCCAGTTTCCCAGTTTGGGAATAGGACAGCTTCTTCGTCGGTTCCAATCAAACCCATGAGAATCACTTTGTAAGAAGCTTGATTTGGATACATAAAGTGTTGGAGAAAACACCAGGAAGTTGAATAAATCTCATAGGAGTTGGGATGAAGAAGTTATCCCACTTTCAAATCATGTGATTCCAGTTTCCCAGTTTGGGAATAGGACAGCTTCTTCGTCGTTCCAATCAAACCAGGATGAGTTCACTTTGTAAGCAGCTTGGATTTTGTACATAAAATGGTGGGGAAACACCAGGAAGTTGAATAAATCTTCATAGGATTGGGATGAAGAAGTATCCCACTTCAATCAGGTGATGCCAGTTTCCCAGTTTGGGAATAGGACAGCTTCTTCGTCGTTCCAATCAAACCAGGATGAATCAATTTGTAAGAAGCTTGATTTGGATACAAAGTGTGTGGAGGAAACACCAGAAGTTGAATAATCTCAAGGAGTTGGGATGAAGAAGTTATCCCCACTTTCAAATCAGGTGATTCCAGTTTCCCAGTTGGGGAATAGGAAGCTTCTTCGTCGTTCCAATCAAACCATGATGA
>NW_026015641.1:0-19358 GCF_020379485.1 Brassica napus
GAAGAAGCTGTGCTATTCCCAAACTGGAAACTGGAATCACCTGATTTGAAGTGGGATAACTTCTTCATCCCAACTCCTATGAGATTTATTCAACTTCCTGGTGATTCTCCACCACTTTATGTATCCAAATCAAGCTTCTCACAAAGTGATTCATCCTGGTTTGATTGGAACGACGAAGAAGCTGTGCTATTCCCAAACTGGGAAACTGGAATCACCTGATTTGAAAGTGGGATAACTTCTTCTTCCTCCCAACTCCTATGAGATTTATTCAACTTCCTGGTGATTCTCCACCACTTTATGTATCCAAATCAAGCTTCTCAAAAGTGATTCATCCTGGTTTGATTGGAACGACGAAGAAGCTGTGCTATTCCCAACTGGGAAACTGGAATCACCTGATTTGAAAGTGGGATAACTTCTTCTTCCCAACTCCTATGAGATTTATTCAACTTCCTGGTGATTCTCACCACTTTATGTATCAAATCAAGCTTCTCACAAAGTGATTCATCCTGGTTTGATGGAACGACGAAGAAGCTGTGCTATTCCCAAACTGGGAAACTGGAATCACCTGATTTGAAAGTGGGATAACTTCTTCATCCAACTCCTATGAGATTTATTCAACTTCCTGGTGATTCTCCACCACTTTATGTATCCAAATCAAGCTTCTCACAAAGTGATTCATCCTGGTTTGATTGGAACGACGAAGAAGCTGTGCTATTCCCAAACTGGGAAACTGGAATCACCTGATTTGAAAGTGGGATAACTTCTTCTTGCCAACTCCTATGAGATTTATTCAACTTCCTGGTGATTCTCCACCACTTTATGTATCCAAATCAAGCTTCTCACAAAGTGATTCATCCTGGTTTGATTGGAACGACGAAGAAGCTGTGCTATTCCCAAACTGGGAAACTGGAATCACCTGATTTGAAAGTGGGATAACTTCTTCATCCCAACTCCTATGTGATTTATTCAACTTCCTGGTGATTCTCCACCACTTTATGTATCCAAATCAAGCTTCTCACAAAGTGATTCATCCTGGTTTGATTGGAACGACGAAGAAGCTGTGCTATTCCCAAACTGGGAAACTGGAATCACCTGATTTGAAAGTGGGATAACTTCTTCATCCCAACTCCTATGAGATTTATTCAACTTCCTGGTGATTCTCCACCACTTTATGTATCCAAATCAAGCTTCTCACAAAAGTGATTCATCCTGGTTTGATTGGAACGACGAAGAAGCTGTGCTATTCCCAAACTGGGAAACTGGAATCACCTGATTTGAAAGTGGGATAACTTCTTCTTCCCAACTCCTATGAGATTTATTCAACTTCCTGGTGATTCTCCACCACTTTATGTATCCAAATCAAGCTTCTTACAAAGTGATTCATCCTGGTTTGATTGGAACGACGAAGAAGCTGTGCTATTCCCAAACTGGGAAACTGGAATCACCTGATTTGAAAGTGGGATAACTTCTTCATCCACTCCTATGAGATTTATTCAACTTCCTGGTGATTCTCCACCACTTTATGTATCCAAATCAAGCTTCTCACAAAGTGATTCATCCTGGTTTGATTGGAACGACGAAGAAGCTGTGCTATTCCCAAACTGGGAAACTGGAATCACCTGATTTGAAAGTGGGATAACTTCTTCATCCAACTCCTATGAGATTTATTCAACTTCCTGGTGATTCTCCACCACTTTATGTATCCAAATCAAGCTTCTCACAAAGTGATTCATCCTGGTTTGATTGGAACGACGAAGAAGCTGTGCTATTCCCAAACTGGGAAACTGGAATCACCTGATTTGAAAGTGGGATAACTTCTTCTTCCCAACTCCTATGAGATTTATTCAACTTCCTGGTGATTCTCCACCACTTTATGTATCCAAATCAAGCTTCTCACAAAGTGATTCATCCTGGTTTGATTGGAACGACGAAGAAGCTGTGCTATTCCCAAACTGGGAAACTGGAATCACCTGATTTGAAAGTGGGATAACTTCTTCTTCCCAACTCCTATGAGATTTATTCAACTTCCTGGTGATTCTCCACCACTTTATGTATCCAAATCAAGCTTCTCACAAAGTGATTCATCCTGGTTTGATTGGAACGACGAAGAAGCTGTGCTATTCCCAAACTGGGAAACTGGAATCACCTGATTTGAAAGTGGGATAACTTCTTCATCCCAACTCCTATGAGATTTATTCAACTTCCTGGTGATTCTCCACCACTTTATGTATCCAAATCAAGCTTCTCACAAAGTGATTCATCCTGGTTTGATTGGAACGACGAAGAAGCTGTGCTATTCCCAAACTGGAAACTGGAATCACCTGATTTGAAAGTGGGATAACTTCTTCTTCCCAACTCCTATGAGATTTATTCAACTTCCTGGTGATTCTCCACCACTTTATGTATCCAAATCAAGCTTCTCACAAGTGATTCATCCTGGTTTGATTGGAACGACGAAGAAGCTGTGCTATTCCCAAACTGGGAAACTGGAATCACCTGATTTGAAAGTGGGATAACTTCTTCTTCCCAACTCCTATGAGATTTATTCAACTTCCTGGTGATTCTCCACCACTTTATGTATCCAAATCAAGCTTCTCACAAAGTGATTCATCCTGGTTTGATTGGAACGACGAAGAAGCTGTGCTATTCCCAAACTGGGAAACTGGAATCACCTGATTTGAAAGTGGGATAACTTCTTCTTCCCAACTCCTATGAGATTTATTCAACTTCCTGGTGATTCTCCACCACTTTATGTATCCAAATCAAGCTTCTCACAAAGTGATTCATCCTGGTTTGATTGGAACGACGAAGAAGCTGTGCTATTCCCAAACTGGGAAACTGGAATCACCTGATTTGAAAGTGGGATAACTTCTTCTTCCCAACTCCTATGAGATTTATTCAACTTCCTGGTGATTCTCCACCACTTTATGTATCCAAATCAAGCTTCTCACAAAGTGATTCATCCTGGTTTGATTGGAACGACGAAGAAGCTGTGCTATTCCCAACTGGGAACTGGAATCACCTGATTTGAAAGTGGGATAACTTCTTCATCCCAACTCCTATGAGATTTATTCAACTTCCTGGTGATTCTCCACCACTTTATGTATCCAAATCATTCTTCTCACAAAGTGATTCATCCTGGTTTGATTGGAACGACGAAGAAGCTGTGCTATTCCCAAACTGGGAAACTGGAATCACCTGATTTGAAAGTGGGATAACTTCTTCTTGCCACTCCTATGAGATTTATTCAACTTCCTGGTGATTCTCCACCACTTTATGTATCCAAATCAAGCTTCTCACAAAGTGATTCATCCTGGTTTGATTGGAACGACGAAGAAGCTGTGCTATTCCCAAACTGGGAAACTGGAATCACCTGATTTGAAAGTGGGATAACTTCTTCTCCCAACTCCTATGAGATTTATTCAACTTCCTGGTGATTCTCCACCACTTTATGTATCCAAATCAAGCTTCTCACAAAGTGATTCATCCTGGTTTGATTGGAACGACGAAGAAGCTGTGCTATTCCCAAACTGGGAAACTGGAATCACCTGATTTGAAAGTGGGATAACTTCTTCATCCCAACTCCTATGAGATTTATTCAACTTCCTGGTGATTCTCCACCACTTTATGTATCCAAATCAAGCTTCTCACAAAGTGATTCATCCTGGTTTGATTGGAACGACGAAGAAGCTGTGCTATTCCCAAACTGGGAAACTGGAATCACCTGATTTGAAAGTGGGATAACTTCTTCTTCCCAACTCCTATGAGATTTATTCAACTTCCTGGTGATTCTCCACCACTTTATGTATCCAAATCAAGCTTCTCACAAAGTGATTCATCCTGGTTTGATTGGAACGACGAAGAAGCTGTGCTATTCCCAAACTGGGAAACTGGAATCACCTGATTTGAAAGTGGGATAACTTCTTCTTCTCCAACTCCTATGAGATTTATTCAACTTCCTGGTGATTCTCCACCACTTTATGTATCCAAATCAAGCTTCTTACAAAGTGATTCATCCTGGTTTGATTGGAACGACGAAGAAGCTGTGCTATTCCCAAACTGGGAAACTGGAATCACCTGATTTGAAAGTGGGATACTTCTTCTTCATCCCAACTCCTGAGATTTATTCAACTTCCTGGTGATTCTCCACCACTTTATGTATCCAAATCAAGCTTCTCACAAAGTGATTCATCCTGGTTTGATTGGAACGACGAAGAAGCTGTGCTATTCCCAAACTGGGAAACTGGAATCACCTGATTTGAAAGTGGGATAACTTCTTCTTCCCAACTCCTATGAGATTTATTCAACTTCCTGGTGATTCTCCACCACTTTATGTATCCAAATCAAGCTTCTCACAAAGTGATTCATCCTGGTTTGATTGGAACGACGAAGAAGCTGTGCTATTCCCAAACTGGGAAACTGGAATCACCTGATTTGAAAGTGGGATAACTTCTTCTTCCCAACTCCTATGAGATTTATTCAACTTCCTGGTGATTCTCCACCACTTTATGTATCCAAATCAAGCTTCTCACAAAGTGATTCATCCTGGTTTGATTGGAACGACGAAGAAGCTGTGCTATTCCCAAACTGGGAAACTGGAATCACCTGATTTGAAAGTGGGATAACTTCTCTTCCTTCCCAACCCTATGAGATTTATTCCTGGTGATTCTCCACACTTTATGTATCAAAAAGCTTCTCACAAAGTGAGACATCCTGGTTTGATTGGGGACGACAAGAAGAAGTGTGTATTCCCAAACGGGAACTGGGAAACATTTGATTTGAAAGTGGGAAAGTGGATGAAACTCAACTCCAACTCCTAGAACTTTTATTCAATGGGTGAACCTCAACCAATTGGTGTGGAAAGAAAGCTTCTCAACAAGTGATGATCTGGATTGACTGGTTTGATGGAACGAGAAGAAGCAATCAATTCAAACTGGAAAACTGGGATTGAACTGGAAAAAGAAGCTGGAATTCTGGATCTGATTGGAAAGTGGGAAACTGATTAATGGAACGAATGGAATGATTTCAAACTTAACAGAGATTATCCATAAGAAATTCAATCTGGGAATCAAACTCAAGATCAATCAAGCTTTTCGAAGGGATTCATTGGATTGGGAGGAAGGGAGGTAAAAAAGAAACTGGGAACTGAATCACCTGATTGGGATAAGTGGGATACCTTCTTCCCAACTCCTATGAGATTTATTCAACTTCCTGGTGATTCTCCACCACTTTATGTATCCAAATCAAGCTTCTCACAAAGTGATTCATCCTGGTTTGATTGGAACGACGAAGAAGCTGTGCTATTCCCAAACTGGGAAACTGGAATCACCTTTTGAAAGTGGGATAACTTCTTCTTCCCAACTCCTATGAGATTTATTCAACTTCCTGGTGATTCTCCACCACTTTATGTATCCAAATCAAGCTTCTCACAAAGTGATTCATCCTGGTTTGATTGGAACGACGAAGAAGCTGTGCTATTCCCAAACTGGGAAACTGGAATCACCTGATTTGAAAGTGGGATAACTTCTTCTTCCCACTCCTATGAGATTTATTCAACTTCCTGGTGATTCTCCACCACTTTATGTATCCAAATCAAGCTTCTCACAAAGTGATTCATCCTGGTTTGATTGGAACGACGAAGAAGCTGTGCTATTCCCAAACTGGGAAACTGGAATCACCTGATTTGAAAGTGGGATAACTTCTTCATCCCAACTCCTATGAGATTTATTCAACTTCCTGGTGATTCTCCACCACTTTATGTATCCAAATCAAGCTCTCTCACAAAGTGATTCATCCTGGTTTGATTGGAACGACGAAGAAGCTGTGCTATTCCCAAACTGGGAAACTGGAATCACCTGATTTGAAAGTGGGATAACTTCTTCTTATTCCAACTCCTATGAATTTATTTTCACTTCCTGGTTGATCTCCACCACTTTATGTATCCAAATCAAGCTTCTCACAAGTGATTCATCCTGGTTTGATTGGAACGACGAAGAAGCTGTGCTATTCCCAAACTGGGAAACTGGAATCACCTGATTTGAAAGTGGGATAACTTCTTCTTCCCAACTCCTATGAGATTTATTCAACTTCCTGGTGATTCTCCACCACTTTATGTATCCAAATCAAGCTTCTCACAAAGTGATTCATCCTGGTTTGATTGGAACGACGAAGAAGCTGTGCTATTCCCAAACTGGGAAACTGGAATCACCTGATTTGAAAGTGGGATAACTTCTTCATCCCACTCCTATGAGATTTATTCAACTTCCTGGTGATTCTCCACCACTTTATGTATCCAAATCAAGCTCTCACAAAGTGATTCATCCTGGTTTGATTGGAACGACGAAGAAGCTGTGCTATTCCCAAACTGGGAAACTGGAATCACCTGATTTGAAAGTGGGATAACTTCTTCTTTGCAACTCCTATGAGATTTATTCAACTTCCTGGTGATTCTCCACCACTTTATGTATCCAAATCAAGCTTCTTACAAAGTGATTCATCCTGGTTTGATTGGAACGACGAAGAATGTGCTATTCCCAAACTGGGAAACTGGAATCACCTGATTTGAAAGTGGGATAACTTCTTCTTCCAACTCCTATGAGATTTATTCAACTTCCTGGTGATTCTCCACCACTTTATGTATCCAAATCAAGCTTCTCACAAAGTGATTCATCCTGGTTTGATTGGAACGACGAAGAAGCTGTGCTATTCCCAAACTGGGAAACTGGAATCACCTGATTTGAAAGTGGGATAACTTCTTCATCCCAACTCCTATGAGATTTATTCAACTTCCTGGTGATTCTCCACCACTTTATGTATCCAAATCAAGCTTCTCACAAAGTGATTCATCCTGGTTTGATTGGAACGACGAAGAAGCTGTGCTATTCCCAAACTGGGAAACTGGAATCACCTGATTTGAAAGTGGGATAACTTCTTCTTCCCAACTCCTATGAGATTTATTCAACTTCCTGGTGATTCTCCACCACTTTATGTATCCAAATCAAGCTTCTCACAAAGATTCATCCTGGTTTGATTGGAACGACGAAGAAGCTGTGCTATTCCCAAACTGGGAAACTGGAATCACCTGATTTGAAAGTGGGATAACTTCTTCTTCCCAACTCCTATGAGATTTATTCAACTTCCTGGTGATTCTCCACCACTTTATGTATCCAAATCAAGCTTCTTACAAAGTGATTCATCCTGGTTTGATTGGAACGACGAAGAAGCTGTGCTATTCCCAAACTGGGAAACTGGAATCACCTGATTTGAAAGTGGGATAACTTCTTCATTCCCAACTCCTATGAGATTTATTCAACTTCCTGGTGATTCTCCACCACTTTATGTATCCAAATCAAGCTTCTCACAAAGTGATTCATCCTGGTTTGATTGGAACGACGAAGAAGCTGTGCTATTCCCAAACTGGGAAACTGGAATCACCTGATTTGAAAGTGGGATAACTTCTTCTTCCCAACTCCTATGAGATTTATTCAACTTCCTGGTGATTCTCCACCACCACTTTATGTATCCAAATCAAGCTTCTCACAAAGTGATTCATCCTGGTTTGATTGGAACGACGAAGAAGCTGTGCTATTCCCAAACTGGGAAACTGGAATCACCTGATTTGAAAGTGGGATAACTTCTTCTTCCCACTCCTATGAGATTTATTCAACTTCCTGGTGATTCTCCACCACTTTATGTATCCAAATCAAGCTTCTCACAAAGTGATTCATCCTGGTTTGATTGGAACGACGAAGAAGCTGTGCTATTCCCAAACTGGGAAACTGGAATCACCTGATTTGAAAGTGGGATAACTTCTTCTTCCCAACTCCTATGAGATTTAACTTCCTGGTGATTCTCCACCACTTTATGTATCCAAATCAAGCTTCTCACAAAGTGATTCATCCTGGTTTGATTGGAACGACGAAGAAGCTGTGCTATTCCCAAACTGGGAAACTGGAATCACCTGATTTGAAAGTGGGATAACTTCTTCATCCCAACTCCTATGAGATTTATTCAACTTCCTGGTGATTCTCCACCACTTTATGTATCCAAATCAAGCTTCTCACAAAGTGATTCATCCTGGTTTGATTGGAACGACGAAGAAGCTGTGCTATTCCCAAACTGGAAACTGGAATCACCTGATTTGAAAGTGGGATAACTTCTTCATTCCCAACTCCTATGAGATTTATTCAACTTCCTGGTGATTCTCCACCACTTTATGTATCCAATCAAGCTTCTCACAAAGTGATTCATCCTGGTTTGATTGGAACGACGAAGAAGCTGTGCTATTCCCAAACTGGGAAACTGGAATCACCTGATTTGAAAGTGGGATAACTTCTTCTTCTTCCCAACTCCTATGAGATTTATTCAACTTCCTGGTGATTCTCCACCACTTTATGTATCCAAATCAAGCTTCTCACAAAGTGATTCATCCTGGTTTGATTGGAACGACGAAGAAGCTGTGCTATTCCCAAACTGGGAAACTGGAATCACCTGATTTGAAAGTGGGATAACTTCTTCTTCCCCAACTCCTATGAGATTTATTCAACTTCCTGGTGATTCTCCACCACTTTATGTATCCAAATCAAGCTTCTCACAAAGTGATTCATCCTGGTTTGATTGGAACGACGAAGAAGCTGTGCTATTCCCAAACTGGGAAACTGGAATCACCTGATTTGAAAGTGGGATAACTTCTTCATCCCAACTCCTATGAGATTTATTCAACTTCCTGGTGATTCTCCACCACTTTATGTATCCAAATCAAGCTTCTCACAAAGTGATTCATCCTGGTTTGATTGGAACGACGAAGAAGCTGTGCTATTCCCAAACTGGGAAACTGGAATCACCTGATTTGAAAGTGGGATAACTTCTTCTTCCCAACTCCTATGAGATTTATTCAACTTCCTGGTGATTCTCCACCACTTTATGTATCCAAATCAAGCTTCTCACAAAGTGATTCATCCTGGTTTGATTGGAACGACGAAGAAGCTGTGCTATTCCCAAACTGGGAAACTGGAATCACCTGATTTGAAAGTGGGATAACTTCTTCTTCCCAACTCCTATGAGATTTATTCAACTTCCTGGTGATTCTCCACCACTTTATGTATCCAAATCAAGCTTCTTACAAAGATTCATCCTGGTTTGATTGGAACGACGAAGAAGCTGTGCTATTCCCAAACTGGGAAACTGGAATCACCTGATTTGAAAGTGGGATAACTTCTTCTTCCCAACTCCTATGAGATTTATTCAACTTCCTGGTGATTCTCCACCACTTTATGTATCCAAATCAAGCTTCTCACAAAGTGATTCATCCTGGTTTGATTGGAACGACGAAGAAGCTGTGCTATTCCCAAACTGGGAAACTGGAATCACCTGATTTGAAAGTGGGATAACTTCTTCTTCCCAACTCCTATGAGATTTATTCAACTTCCTGGTGATTCTCCACCACTTTATGTATCCAAATCAAGCTTCTCACAAAGTGATTCATCCTGGTTTGATTGGAACGACGAAGAAGCTGTGCTATTCCCAAACTGGGAAACTGGAATCACCTGATTTGAAAGTGGGATAACTTCTTCTTCCCAACTCCTATGAGATTTATTCAACTTCCTGGTGATTCTCCACCACTTTATGTATCCAAATCAAGCTTCTCACAAAGTGATTCATCCTGGTTTGATTGGAACGACGAAGAAGCTGTGCTATTCCCAAACTGGGAAACTGGAATCACCTGATTTGAAAGTGGGATAACTTCTTCATTCCCAACTCCTATGAGATTTATTCAACTTCCTGGTGATTCTCCACCACTTTATGTATCCAAATCAAGCTTCTTACAAAGTGATTCATCCTGGTTTGATTGGAACGACGAAGAAGCTGTGCTATTCCCAAACTGGGAAACTGGAATCACCTGATTTGAAAGTGGGATAACTTCTTCATCCCAACTCCTATGAGATTTATTCAACTTCCTGGTGATTCTCCACCACTTTATGTATCCAAATCAAGCTTCTCACAAAGTGATTCATCCTGGTTTGATTGGAACGACGAAGAAGCTGTGCTATTCCCAAACTGGGAAACTGGAATCACCTGATTTGAAAGTGGGATAACTTCTTCTTCCAACTCCAACTCCTATGAGATTTATTCAACTTCCTGGTGATTCTCCACCACTTTATGTATCCAAATCAAGCTTCTCACAAAGTGATTCATCCTGGTTTGATTGGAACGACGAAGAAGCTGTGCTATTCCCAAACTGGGAAACTGGAATCACCTGATTTGAAAGTGGGATAACTTCTTCTTCCCAACTCCTATGAGATTTATTCAACTTCCTGGTGATTCTCCACCACTTTATGTATCCAAATCAAGCTTCTCACAAAGTGATTCATCCTGGTTTGATTGGAACGACGAAGAAGCTGTGCTATTCCCAAACTGGGAAACTGGAATCACCTGATTAAAGTGGGATAACTTCTTCATCCCAACTCCTATGAGATTTATTCAACTTCCTGGTGATTCTCCACCACTTTATGTATCCAAATCAAGCTTCTCACAAAGTGATTCATCCTGGTTTGATTGGAACGACGAAGAAGCTGTGCTATTCCCAAACTGGGAAACTGGAATCACCTGATTTGAAAGTGGGATAACTTCTTCTTCCCAACTCCTATGAGATTTATTCAACTTCCTGGTGATTCTCCACCACTTTATGTATCCAAATCAAGCTTCTCACAAAGTGATTCATCCTGGTTTGATTGGAACGACGAAGAAGCTGTGCTATTCCCAAACTGGGAAACTGGAATCACCTGATTTGAAAGTGGGATAACTTCTTCTCCCAACTCCTATGAGATTTATTCAACTTCCTGGTGATTCTCCACCACTTTATGTATCCAAATCAAGCTTCTCACAAAGTGATTCATCCTGGTTTGATTGGAACGACGAAGAAGCTGTGCTATTCCCAAACTGGGAAACTGGAATCACCTGATTTGAAAGTGGGATAACTTCTTCATCCCAACTCCTATGAGATTTATTCAACTTCCTGGTGATTCTCCACCACTTTATGTATCCAAATCAAGCTTCTCACAAAGTGATTCATCCTGGTTTGATTGGAACGACGAAGAAGCTGTGCTATTCCCAAACTGGGAAACTGGAATCACCTGATTTGAAAGTGGGATAACTTCTTCTTGCCAACTCCTATGAGATTTATTCAACTTCCTGGTGATTCTCCACCACTTTATGTATCCAAATCAAGCTTCTCACAAAGTGATTCATCCTGGTTTGATTGGAACGACGAAGAAGCTGTGCTATTCCCAAACTGGGAAACTGGAATCACCTGATTTGAAAGTGGGATAACTTCTTCTTCCCAACTCCTATGAGATTTATTCAACTTCCTGGTGATTCTCCACCACTTTATGTATCCAAATCAAGCTTCTCACAAGTGATTCATCCTGGTTTGATTGGAACGACGAAGAAGCTGTGCTATTCCCAAACTGGGAAACTGGAATCACCTGATTTGAAAGTGGGATAACTTCTTCTTCCCAACTCCTATGAGATTTATTCAACTTCCTGGTGATTCTCCACCACTTTATGTATCCAAATCAAGCTTCTCACAAAGTGATTCATCCTGGTTTGATTGGAACGACGAAGAAGCTGTGCTATTCCCAAACTGGGAAACTGGAATCACCTGATTTGAAAGTGGGATAACTTCTTCTTCCCAACTCCTATGAGATTTATTCAACTTCCTGGTGATTCTCCACCACTTTATGTATCCAAATCAAGCTTCTTACAAAGATTCATCCTGGTTTGATTGGAACGACGAAGAAGCTGTGCTATTCCCAAACTGGGAAACTGGAATCACCTGATTTGAAAGTGGGATAACTTCTTCATCCCAACTCCTATGAGATTTATTCAACTTCCTGGTGATTCTCCACCACTTTATGTATCCAAATCAAGCTTCTCACAAAGTGATTCATCCTGGTTTGATTGGAACGACGAAGAGCTGTGCTATTCCCAAACTGGGAAACTGGAATCACCTGATTTGAAAGTGGGATAACTTCTTCTTGCCAACTCCTATGAGATTTATTCAACTTCCTGGTGATTCTCCACCACTTTATGTATCCAAATCAAGCTTCTCACAAAGTGATTCATCCTGGTTTGATTGGAACGACGAAGAAGCTGTGCTATTCCCAAACTGGGAAACTGGAATCACCTGATTTGAAAGTGGGATAACTTCTTCTTCCCAACTCCTATGAGATTTATTCAACTTCCTGGTGATTCTCCACCACTTTATGTATCCAAATCAAGCTTCTCACAAAGTGATTCATCCTGGTTTGATTGGAACGACGAAGAAGCTGTGCTATTCCCAAACTGGGAAACTGGAATCACCTGATTTGAAAGTGGGATAACTTCTTCATCCCAACTCCTATGAGATTTATTCAACTTCCTGGTGATTCTCCACCACTTTATGTATCCAAATCAAGCTTCTCACAAAGTGATTCATCCTGGTTTGATTGGAACGACGAAGAAGCTGTGCTATTCCCAAACTGGGAAACTGGAATCACCTGATTTGAAAGTGGGATAACTTCTTCTTCCCAACTCCTATGAGATTTATTCAACTTCCTGGTGATTCTCCACCACTTTATGTATCCAAATCAAGCTTCTCACAAAGTGATTCATCCTGGTTTGATTGGAACGACGAAGAAGCTGTGCTATTCCCAAACTGGGAAACTGGAATCACCTGATTTGAAAGTGGGATAACTTCTTCTTGCCAACTCCTATGAGATTTATTCAACTTCCTGGTGATTCTCCACCACTTTATGTATCCAAATCAAGCTTCTTACACAAAGTGATTCATCCTGGTTTGATTGGAACGACGAAGAAGCTGTGCTATTCCCAAACTGGGAAACTGGAATCACCTGATTTGAAAGTGGGATAACTTCTTCTTCCAACTCCTATGAGATTTATTCAACTTCCTGGTGATTCTCCACCACTTTATGTATCCAAATCAAGCTTCTCACAAAGTGATTCATCCTGGTTTGATTGGAACGACGAAGAAGCTGTGCTATTCCCAAACTGGGAAACTGGAATCACCTGATTTGAAAGTGGGATAACTTCTTCATCCCAACTCCTATGAGATTTATTCAACTTCCTGGTGATTCTCCACCACTTTATGTATCCAAATCAAGCTTCTCACAAAGTGATTCATCCTGGTTTGATTGGAACGACGAAGAAGCTGTGCTATTCCCAAACTGGGAAACTGGAATCACCTGATTTGAAAGTGGGATAACTTCTTCTTCCCAACTCCTATGAGATTTATTCAACTTCCTGGTGATTCTCCACCACTTTATGTATCCAAATCAAGCTTCTCACAAAGTGATTCATCCTGGTTTGATTGGAACGACGAAGAAGCTGTGCTATTCCCAAACTGGGAAACTGGAATCACCTGATTTGAAAGTGGGATAACTTCTTCTTCCAACTCCTATGAGATTTATTCAACTTCCTGGTGATTCTCCACCACTTTATGTATCAAATCAAGCTTCTTACAAAGTGATTCATCCTGGTTTGATTGGAACGACGAAGAAGCTGTGCTATTCCCAAACTGGGAAACTGGAATCACCTGATTTGAAAGTGGGATAACTTCTTCATCCCAACTCCTATGAGATTTATTCAACTTCCTGGTGATTCTCCACCACTTTATGTATCCAAATCAAGCTTCTCACAAAGTGATTCATCCTGGTTTGATTGGAACGACGAAGAAGCTGTGCTATTCCCAAACTGGGAAACTGGAATCACCTGATTTGAAAGTGGGATAACTTCTTCATCCCAACTCCTATGAGATTTATTCAACTTCCTGGTGATTCTCCACCACTTTATGTATCCAAATCAAGCTTCTCACAAAGTGATTCATCCTGGTTTGATTGGAACGACGAAGAAGCTGTGCTATTCCCAAACTGGGAAACTGGAATCACCTGATTTGAAAGTGGGATAACTTCTTCTTCCCAACTCCTATGAGATTTATTCAACTTCCTGGTGATTCTCCACCACTTTATGTATCCAAATCAAGCTTCTCACAAAGTGATTCATCCTGGTTTGATTGGAACGACGAAGAAGCTGTGCTATTCCCAAACTGGGAAACTGGAATCACCTGATTTGAAAGTGGGATAACTTCTTCTTCCAACTCCTATGAGATTTATTCAACTTCCTGGTGATTCTCCACCACTTTATGTATCCAAATCAAGCTTCTTACAAAGTGATTCATCCTGGTTTGATTGGAACGACGAAGAAGCTGTGCTATTCCCAAACTGGGAAACTGGAATCACCTGATTTGAAAGTGGGATAACTTCTTCTCCCAACTCCTATGAGATTTATTCAACTTCCTGGTGATTCTCCACCACTTTATGTATCCAAATCAAGCTTCTCACAAAGTGATTCATCCTGGTTTGATTGGAACGACGAAGAAGCTGTGCTATTCCCAAACTGGGAAACTGGAATCACCTGATTTGAAAGTGGGATAACTTCTTCTTCCCAACTCCTATGAGATTTATTCAACTTCCTGGTGATTCTCCACCACTTTATGTATCCAAATCAAGCTTCTCACAAAGTGATTCATCCTGGTTTGATTGGAACGACGAAGAAGCTGTGCTATTCCCAAACTGGGAAACTGGAATCACCTGATTTGAAAGTGGGATAACTTCTTCATCCCAACTCCTATGAGATTTATTCAACTTCCTGGTGATTCTCCACCACTTTATGTATCCAAATCAAGCTTCTCACAAAGTGATTCATCCTGGTTTGATTGGAACGACGAAGAAGCTGTGCTATTCCCAAACTGGGAAACTGGAATCACCTGATTTGAAAGTGGGATAACTTCTTCTTCCCAACTCCTATGAGATTTATTCAACTTCCTGGTGATTCTCCACCACTTTATGTATCCAAATCAAGCTTCTTACAAAGTGATTCATCCTGGTTTGATTGGAACGACGAAGAAGCTGTGCTATTCCCAAACTGGGAAACTGGAATCACCTGATTTGAAAGTGGGATAACTTCTTCTCCAACTCCTATGAGATTTATTCAACTTCCTGGTGATTCTCCACCACTTTATGTATCCAAATCAAGCTTCTCACAAAGTGATTCATCCTGGTTTGATTGGAACGACGAAGAAGCTGTGCTATTCCCAAACTGGGAAACTGGAATCACCTGATTTGAAAGTGGGATAACTTCTTCATCCCAACTCCTATGAGATTTATTCAACTTCCTGGTGATTCTCCACCACTTTATGTATCCAAATCAAGCTTCTCACAAAGTGATTCATCCTGGTTTGATTGGAACGACGAAGAAGCTGTGCTATTCCCAAACTGGGAAACTGGAATCACCTGATTTGAAAGTGGGATAACTTCTTCATCCCAACTCCTATGAGATTTATTCAACTTCCTGGTGATTCTCCACCACTTTATGTATCCAAATCAAGCTTCTCACAAAGATTCATCCTGGTTTGATTGGAACGACGAAGAAGCTGTGCTATTCCCAAACTGGGAAACTGGAATCACCTGATTTGAAAGTGGGATAACTTCTTCTTCATCCCAACTCCTATGAGATTTATTCAACTTCCTGGTGATTCTCCACCACTTTATGTATCCAAATCAAGCTTCTCACAAAGTGATTCATCCTGGTTTGATTGGAACGACGAAGAAGCTGTGCTATTCCCAAACTGGGAAACTGGAATCACCTGATTTGAAAGTGGGATAACTTCTTCATCCCAACTCCTATGAGATTTATTCAACTTCCTGGTGATTCTCCACCACTTTATGTATCCAAATCAAGCTTCTCACAAAGTGATTCATCCTGGTTTGATTGGAACGACGAAGAAGCTGTGCTATTCCCAAACTGGGAAACTGGAATCACCTGATTTGAAAGTGGGATAACTTCTTCTTCCCAACTCCTATGAGATTTATTCAACTTCCTGGTGATTCTCCACACACTTTATGTATCCAAATCAAGCTTCTCACAAAGTGATTCATCCTGGTTTGATTGGAACGACGAAGAAGCTGTGCTATTCCCAAACTGGGAAACTGGAATCACCTGATTTGAAAGTGGGATAACTTCTTCTTCCCAACTCCTATGAGATTTATTCAACTTCCTGGTGATTCTCCACCACTTTATGTATCCAAATCAAGCTTCTCACAAGTGATTCATCCTGGTTTGATTGGAACGACGAAGAAGCTGTGCTATTCCCAAACTGGGAAACTGGAATCACCTGATTTGAAAGTGGGATAACTTCTTCATCCCAACTCCTATGAGATTTATTCAACTTCCTGGTGATTCTCCACCACTTTATGTATCCAAATCAAGCTTCTCACAAAGTGATTCATCCTGGTTTGATTGGAACGACGAAGAAGCTGTGCTATTCCCAAACTGGGAAACTGGAATCACCTGATTTGAAAGTGGGATAACTTCTTCTTCCCAACTCCTATGAGATTTATTCAACTTCCTGGTGATTCTCCACCACTTTATGTATCCAAATCAAGCTTCTTACAAAGTGATTCATCCTGGTTTGATTGGAACGACGAAGAAGCTGTGCTATTCCCAAACTGGGAAACTGGAATCACCTGATTTGAAAGTGGGATAACTTCTTTCTTCATCCCAACTCCTATGAGATTTATTCAACTTCCCGGTGATTCTCCACCACTTTCTGTATCCAAATCAAGTTTCTCACAAAGTGATTCATCATGGTTTGATTGGAACGACGAAGAAGCTGTGCTATTCCCAAACTGGGAAACTGGAATCACCTGATTTGAAAGTGGGATAACTTCTTCTTCCCAACTCCTATGAGATTTATTCAACTTCCTGGTGATTCTCCACCACTTTATGTATCCAAATCAAGCTTCTCACAAGTGATTCATCCTGGTTTGATTGGAACGACGAAGAAGCTGTGCTATTCCCAAACTGGGAAACTGGAATCACCTGATTTGAAAGTGGGATAACTTCTTCTTTCCCAACTCCTATGAGATTTATTCAACTTCCTGGTGATTCTCCACCACTTTATGTATCCAAATCAAGCTTCTCACAAAGTGATTCATCCTGGTTTGATTGGAACGACGAAGAAGCTGTGCTATTCCCAAACTGGGAAACTGGAATCACCTGATTTGAAAGTGGGATAACTTCTTCATCCCAACTCCTATGAGATTTATTCAACTTCCTGGTGATTCTCCACCACTTTATGTATCCAAATCAAGCTTCTCACAAAGTGATTCATCCTGGTTTGATTGGAACGACGAAGAAGCTGTGCTATTCCCAAACTGGGAAACTGGAATCACCTGATTTGAAAGTGGGATAACTTCTTCTTCCCAACTCCTATGAGATTTATTCAACTTCCTGGTGATTCTCCACCACTTTATGTATCCAAATCAAGCTTCTCACAAAGTGATTCATCCTGGTTTGATTGGAACGACGAAGAAGCTGTGCTATTCCCAAACTGGGAAACTGGAATCACCTGATTTGAAAGTGGGATAACTTCTTCTTCCCAACTCCTATGAGATTTATTCAACTTCCTGGTGATTCTCCACCACTTTATGTATCCAAATCAAGCTTCTCACAAAGTGATTCATCCTGGTTTGATTGGAACGACGAAGAAGCTGTGCTATTCCCAAACTGGGAAACTGGAATCACCTGATTTGAAAGTGGGATAACTTCTTCATCCCAACTCCTATGAGATATATTCAACTTCCTGGTGATTCTCCACCACTTTATGTATCCAAATCAAGCTTCTCACAAAGTGATTCATCCTGGTTTGATTGGAACGACGAAGAAGCTGTGCTATTCCCAACTGGGAAACTGGAATCACCTGATTTGAAAGTGGGATAACTTCTTCTTCCCAACTCCTATGAGATTTATTCAACTTCCTGGTGATTCTTCTCCACACTTATGTATCCAATCAAGCTTCTTACAGTGATTCATCCTGGTTTGATTGGAACGACGAAGAAGCTGTGCTATTCCCAAACTGGGAAACTGGAATCACCTGATTTGAAAGTGGGATAACTTCTTCTTCCCAACTCCTATGAGATTTATTCAACTTCCTGGTGATTCTCCACCACTTTATGTATCCAAATCAAGCTTCTCACAAAGTGATTCATCCTGGTTTGATTGGAACGACGAAGAAGCTGTGCTATTCCCAAACTGGGAAACTGGAATCACCTGATTTGAAAGTGGGATAACTTCTTCATCCCAACTCCTATGAGATTTATTCAACTTCCTGGTGATTCTCCACCACTTTATGTATCCAAATCAAGCTTCTCACAAAGTGATTCATCCTGGTTTGATTGGAACGACGAAGAAGCTGTGCTATTCCCAAACTGGGAAACTGGAATCACCTGATTTGAAAGTGGGATAACTTCTTCTTCCCAACTCCTATGAGATTTATTCAACTTCCTGTGATTCTCCACCACTTTATGTATCCAAATCAAGCTTCTTACAAAGTGATTCATCCTGGTTTGATTGGAACGACGAAGAAGCTGTGCTATTCCCAAACTGGGAAACTGGAATCACCTGATTTGAAAGTGGGATAACTTCTTCATCCCAACTCCTATGAGATTTATTCAACTTCCTGGTGATTCTCCACCACTTTATGTATCCAAATCAAGCTTCTCACAAAGTGATTCATCCTGGTTTGATTGGAACGACGAAGAAGCTGTGCTATTCCCAAACTGGGAAACTGGAATCACCTGATTTGAAAGTGGGATAACTTCTTCTTGCCAACTCCTATGAGATTTATTCAACTTCCTGGTGATTCTCCACCACTTTATGTATCCAAATCAAGCTTCTCACAAAGTGATTCATCCTGGTTTGATTGGAACGACGAAGAAGCTGTGCTATTCCCAAACTGGGAAACTGGAATCACCTGATTTGAAAGTGGGATAACTTCTTCTCCCAACTCCTATGAGATTTATTCAACTTCCTGGTGATTCTCCACCACTTTATGTATCCAAATCAAGCTTCTCACAAAGTGATTCATCCTGGTTTGATTGGAACGACGAAGAAGCTGTGCTATTCCCAAACTGGGAAACTGGAATCACCTGATTTGAAAGTGGGATAACTTCTTCTTGCCAACTCCTATGAGATTTATTCAACTTCCTGGTGATTCTCCACCACTTTATGTATCCAAATCAAGCTTCTCACAAAGTGATTCATCCTGGTTTGATTGGAACGACGAAGAAGCTGTGCTATTCCCAAACTGGGAAACTGGAATCACCTGATTTGAAAGTGGGATAACTTCTTCATCCCAACTCCTATGAGATTTATTCAACTTCCTGGTGATTCTCCACCACTTTATGTATCCAAATCAAGCTTCTCACAAAGTGATTCATCCTGGTTTGATTGGAACGACGAAA